>NW_017263664.1:375594-574660 GCF_001662655.1 Pseudogymnoascus verrucosus
ATCTACTTATATAGTGGCGTCGTGCTAAAGGGGATAGTTAGGATAGTTGGATAGCCCCAACTATCCCAACTATCTAACTATCTATCACGTGAGCTATTCTCTTTCTAGTACCTGTGATTCTTCTGGTACCTGTCTATCTAGTACCTCCTAATCCTTAGGTGCCTAACTGTCTTCCGGTACCTGTAAACCTAGGTACTAGACACCCATTAGGTGCCTAATAACTAACCCTGCCTTAAAGGTGGTTAAATCGCTAACATTCTCATTACTACTATAACTAGTGTGTCGGCGAAACTGTAGCCGTAAACGCTAGCCGTAACAGTAGGTCCTATAGCAGTCCTAGTAGGTTTAGGTACTCTATATAGAACTCCTAGATTTTATAGGGGGAGTTCTTAAAGTTTAAGGTAGGGTACCATTCTAGGTCTAGATTATATCTAACCTAGGATACCTAGTATTAGAGTTGTTTTCGCTAGATCCTTATAGTAAGAATCTTTTTAACTTCCTACTCTTCTAGGCTGTCTACAACTTTGCTACTTAGCTTAGGCGCTGCTTAACTAGGTAGTAGATTGCTTAGGGCCTTAATAAGTATATCTAGTAAGAAGACATTGTGTATTTAGGAACCCTTTAGCAGGTCTAATTAAAAGGAGTGCCTGATTTGTTCTAGTACTATATAGGGTCTAACCTATTGTTACCCTAACTTCTAGCTAGGGTAAGAGTTTCTTAAGTTCTTAGTTAATAAATAAACCTTGTTACCTACATCCTAATTAACAGCTCTTTAGCGTCGATTTGTGTGCTTAGACATCTCTTCCTATGCTTTAGCTATATTTCCCTTTATAATAGCCTATGCGTTATGCATTTAGGTAGCTACTACTTTAGCTTCGTTGCAATTTAGAGTTTCTTAGGGATTAATAGCCTTTAGGGTGTTCTAATCCCAACTTGTATGTAGATCAGTTCTATACTTAAGTTAGTAGGGAGTTATCCTAATAGATGTGTAGGGCAGCGTCATTTGTACATAGTCTATAATAGGAATGAGCTTGCTCTAATTGTCCTAGTAATAGGATACAAAAGGCCTTAGTCTCTAGTCTATATACTAGTTTATAATTTCTATCTATCTGTTAGTCTGCTTATAGTAGGCTGTTAACAATTTAACCTTTATGCTAATTATTTAGTAGAACTTTTACTAGAAAGACAATACAAATTAGGGTCTATAGTTGCTAATAATCAACTCTAGAGTGTGCCTAAATTAGTATATCTATTTAATGAACAACTATGCCATCTATCTAGCGTTAGTAGTCTTGTAGTATAGTATAGTTACTAAACTCTTTCTAAGTTAGTCTATAAATACTAAGATGCTGTTATAACTATGCTTATCCTTTAGAAACTCCTTAAAGTCTATCGTTAGGTGTTATATAGGGTATTTAGGTACTAGTAGGGGGTATAAGAAGCCTTGCTGCCTTGTTACGTTAGTGTAAGAAAGTTAGCATGTTATGTAGTTACATATATATTAGAGGTAATCTGCTTCTATTCTAACCTAATGATACTTTAGGGCAAGTAACTAATAAGTTTTCCTACTACTAGGGTAGGCTACTAATACTTAATCGTGTGCTTCCTATATAAGTTTTATACATAACTTAGTATGCTAGTTTACATATAGTCAACCTTTATATAACAAGAGTTAGTCCTTTATTGTAAACCTGTTAGGTAGGGGGTCTTTTGTATAAGTGTTAGTAAACGACCTTCTATTATCTACGTAAAGCGCTTCTATTAGGTTAAAGGGAACCTAGGTGTTTAGGGCATCTATTGTATTAATTAAGGCTATGTACGTTTGTGCTAATTTAGTACTAATTTAGGGGTATAGTTAGGCTAGGCCTAATAGCACCCTTGTATAGCTATTAAGTTTAACCTTCTGTTATGTAATTAGGTCTTACTCTCTTTAGCTTAGTATATCTGCCTTCTAATTGTTCTTGCTAGTAGTATATGCAATAGAGAAATTGAAGTTAGAGAGTAGCTCTATCTACTAAACCTACTTTGCTATAAGAACCTTTGTCGTTATAAAGTATTCTAGCAATTAGTAATTAGTGTAAACGTCGATTTAGTAGTGTACTAATGCTAATTCTAGCCTCTATTTTACAAACGCTTTTATAATAGCAAACAGTTCCTTGTTATAGATCTTCTAATTAATCTCGTGCCTAGATAGGATATAACTATAGAAGCTTATAGGATACTATCGTTTGTCTAGGTGTTCCTAAGAAAGAACACTAGCTACAACTCTATTAAAGGAGTCTGTCTCTAGCTTTATAGGCAATTTAGGGTTAAAGTAGTAGAGCGCCTATATAGCTAAAAGCTGTTAGCGCATTTCCTTAAAAGCGTTCTTACATTTGTTAGTCTATAGGAACAGTTCTAAGGGGCTAGTAATAGTAGTAAGAGGCTTAGCTATTTTCCTGAAATTTCTAATAAATTAGCAATAGAAGCTATAGAATCTAAGGTAAGACTTTACACTTATAACTATTGTTAGTTGGATCTAATTCTAGAGGGGTTTAATCTTCTTAGGGTCTACTTTAACGCTAGTAGTAGTTAGGATATAGCCTAAATACTTTGTCTAGGTTACGTTAAACTTGCATTTCTTAATGTTAGCTTGTAGTCCTACTTCTTAAAGCTATTAGAGGACCTTATATATATAGTCTATATGTTCTATAGGGTCCTTAGAGTAGATTAGGATGTTGTCTAGGTAGGCAGTATAGAAGTTGTCTAAGTATTGTATAAGAACGTCGTTTATATACCTCTAATAGGTTATAGGGCCGTTTGTTAGGCTAAACGGCAGCACTTTACATTTATAGGATCTATATTGAGTCTAAAAGGTTATGTACTCTTTAGAGTTAGGGTCTATTTATATATAATAGAAGGCTTGTCTAATGTCTAGCTTTGTAAAGATTTTTGCTTTTGCTACCTATCCTAGTAGTTTGTTAATACATAGGATAGGGTAGGGGTTGTTATAGGTTAGTCTGTTTAACTTCTAGTAGTTAATATAAAATCTTAGTTTGCCATCTACCTTCTTTACAAACAGTATAGGGGAGGCAAACAGGCTATTACTATTAACTATAAAGCCCTTCTTAAGGTTCTCTAATAGGTATTACTTAGTTGCCTTAAGCTCTTTAGTGCTTTGTTAGTATAGTAGCAAGAAGGCGTTTAGTAAAGGGGCTTCTAGCTATATCTAGTAATTGTATATATAATGTAAGGGAAGCTAATTAGATTCTAACTTTAAAAAGACATTAGAATAGTTATAGTGCATATATAGAAGCTTGTCCTAAATAAGGTAGAGCGTTTCTTTATCCTTAGCTACTTTCCTCTCTTAGATGATCTAGTTAATCTTATAGATGCTTGTTATAAAGAACTTAGAGTTGCTTTGCATTATCTTATAGTAGAAGGCGTTTGCGCTAATCTTGCAAATTTAGACTAGCGTGAAGCTACGTACTAGGGTCTAGCGTTAGGAAAGAGAGAAGACTCTACCCCTCTTATAATTCTTTCTCTTATATGTAGATGGTCTGTTTCTTAGAGGTTTCACCTCTACTTACCCTAAGGGTCTGTCTTTATAGGTTTATATAGGCAAGGCTTGTGTCCTTAGGGTTTTAGGGTGTAGGTAGGTTGTTCCCTTATCTTATACTAAGCTTAGTAGGGTAATTATAATAGTGTTATAATAGGCTGTTATTACTTTCATTAGTATTAAGCGTCTACCCTTACATCGTCTGTTGTTATAGTCGATGGCATTGTCCTACTAGTTTGTATCTAATTAATAGGTAGGGTAACGTATAGACAGTTTACGTAAGTAGTAGGGCAAGGTGATCTCTTTACTCTAGCTAGGAGTAGGCAAGTACTCCTTTAGCTATATTAGCTAGCTCTTTATAGAGTTAAGTAGGATTTAGAAGCAGCTAAAAAGCTTCTTCCTAATTATTACATCTTACGCTCTAAGATCTAGGAGCATAAAGGGGCAGTTATATATTTAGCATCCTTTAACTGTTAAGTGTAACTAAATATACTCTAATACATAGCTTTAGATATTTCGCTAAAATCTATATATAGGTATAGAGTAGGGTAGTTTCTATAGGGGGCTCTAAAGCGCTTTTAACAACCGTTATGTAAAAGGCTTATTAATGATAAGGTAGCCATTTACTCCTATGTCTATAAGTGACTTCGTTTACACCCTAAGTCTGTTTATACTTAGGGTTGTATTAACGAGAAATTAGGAGCCTCTTAAGAGCTCTTATAAATCTAGTCCTTATAGATTACATTTGCATAGACCTAGGAAGGAGCCTTTTCCTAGGCCTTGTCGTTTTCCTCTAAGGATGCATCTAACTAGTAGGCAACTACTTCCTCCTACTACTCTTTATCCTTAGGGGCTTTATAGTTAATCTCTTTAATAGTAGGGTTAAGTAGGCATTTGTCCTAGAAATAGCCTAGCTTTCTACACTTAAAGCAGTTTCTAGACATAGCTAGAATAGCAGTCTATACGTAGCCTATAATGTCTAGCTTAGGGGTAGTAGGTATAAAGGGAGTCCTCTAGAAGGAAACTAGAGGGCTTCTTATCTACCTTAGTAGCTAGGCCTTTTTAAGGTCTATAGGTGTAAACCTAGATAAGCTTAGGTAGGCTAGTCCTTAGGAGCTTAACTCGCTGCTCTTAGACAGGAAGCTTAACTCGTTGTTCTAGCGCTACTCCTAATTAAAGGAAGTGAGTTCTTAGACTATAGTGTAGTAGTCTCCCTTCTATTAACTTTTAATAACTACTATATAGCTACAGAATTAAGGGGTTAACTTGTTCTATATATACTAAAACCATTCTAACTTAGTAACCTATCCTATAATAGCTACACTTTAGAAGCAAGCTTTAAACTCTAAGAAAGTCTTGTATGTATATCCTTTCTCTCTTATTTAGAGGTTGTTAAAGAGGTTCTAGGCCTATTCCGTTTCATTGCTAGTAAGGTAATATAAACCTAATAGGTCTATTATCTCGTTAGTACTCTAAAACCTATGTGTTATAGATAGGTATTAGGGTTTAAGGTATTTCTTTACTAGGCTAGTTGTAGTTCCCTATATTAACGCTCTTCTTAAGACGTTAGTAGGGTAGTAATCCTTATTAACTATAAGGTAGTCCTAAATAGACACGCTCTATTATATAAAGGTATGTTCTATCCTATTGCTAAGTAGTATAATCTTCTTAGAGATAGTGGATTTCTTATAGCAATTTAGAGGGTCTTTAGAATACATCCTTAGAATCAATAGAGAACAAGTGTTTTAAAGAGGCAGTAACTAAACTATCTTAGGGGTGTTTTATATAGGGGAAGTTTGTTGCTCCTTAACTTTAACAGTATCTACTAGTAGCGTAGACAGTATTCTAGTCTAGGTTACTACTAGGTTAGCTATCATTTCCTTAATCTCTTACATCTAGATCTTAAGGTTTGCTATTTAATCTAGTATGTTATTAGTAGGTGTAGTAGTTGTAGCTATAGTAGTAGTTTGTCTTATTAACATTTGTAACAGTTAACTATTATTGTCTTAGGGGATAGTTAAGGTCATTTTCCTTATATTAGTTTAGGGGTGTATTAGTGTTGATATAAAAGAGTTTAACTTTCTAGTAGCTTGTAGCTATTAACACTCTTATTTACAATTACCTCTATGCTTAAGGGGGTTCTTAAGGATCTTATATCCTATTTAGCACTAACGTGTTAGCAACTTTACTAGCTTGCTCTATAGGATTAAACCCTAATCTACTAGCTGTTTATAAGTTCTCTAAGGTCATAGCTATTTAAATTCGTTAGGTCTCTACTTTAAAATGTCACTAAGTTACAGTTAGTAGTGTTTCGATAGTTCTCTTAAGTTGTTCTAGTTATAGGATATTATTTAAGTACGGCTGTCCCTAGTAGGCGTGATCTTTTTTGTATAATGTAAGGATATAGGGCACTATATTACAAGGAGTTGTATATAGGAGTGTAAGTTAGATATAAGTCAGTGTAATCCTATAGGTCTACTATAAAGGATATAAAAAAGATAAAGGGGGAACCCTCTGTTCCTCTTTCCTTCTATACCTAAAACCCCTCTAACTTAACTAACCCCCTATTTACCTAAGGCTTCCTTATGCTATGTGCCTAAGGCTTATAGTTGCAATTAAACTATAACTACCCTAAGTCTTAGGGGCAGCACATAACGACTATAACTAACCTAAGTAAGGAGGCATCCTTACACTAGGTCTTAAACTATAAGACTTATAAAGGTTTTGTTACGTTAGTTTACTTAATAGAGGAGGTAGGGGATTAGATACTAAAGGCTTTTATAAAACACATTATAGTATATAACAAAATACTATATTAAGTTAAGTATAAAGCTCCTATCTAAGAAATAACTATCTACTTATATAGTAGTGTTATGCTAAAGGGAATAATTAGAATAGTAGACTCTCTAACTATTCTTACTATTCCTACTAATCTAATTATATGTGTGTTCTATAAGAGGTGCTATACTTATTAAAGGTACTAATTCCTATAGGTGCCTTTCTAAGGAGGCACCTTACTCTATATAGGTGCCTTTTCTAATAGGCACCTCTCCCTTACTAGGTACCTTCTAAGAAAGGTACCTTTTCCTAAAGGTGCCCTTATTAACTAAGCTACCTATAATCTCTACGTCTATTTCCTACTACTAATTAGCTATAAGCTATTTTACCTTATTACTCTATCTTATAGTATATAGGTTATATGTTTTAGCTATAACATGCCTCTAGACCTTCTTCTAAATACTATATATAACTATAACTATAGAAAATAGACCTTACTATTAAGTAATGTCCTATGTTTAGTAATAAAGAGTGTAAACTAATAGTAACTCTTAATAATTATAATGTCTAGAATTTAGTATATACTATAAGGGTCTATATTAATTCTAAGAAGTTAGGCTTATATAATAAAGTCCTAGAGACCTTTAAATTAAAATATATTAAATAAAAGTAATATACCTATTAGTACTTTGTTTTGTATATATAATTCTATAACATAATTTACATACAAGTTGCCTATATAAGCAAGTTGCCTACTAAAACACTAAAATTAACTATTACTTCCTACTACTATACTACTACCCTACATAATAACCCTTATTCAATTGTAATTAATTCCTAGCGCCTATTGTATATATAGGTATTATGTCTAATCTTCTTACATTAGCTATAACGCTTCTATTAACCCTTAGAGCCTACCTGCTAACTACTCTTACTTACTACCTCTATATAGACTTAAGCATTAACCTCTACACTCTAAAGGATATCCTCTACATCTTATATAGAGAGGCTTCCCCCTTACATTATATACCTCTTACACTTCCTTTCCCTCCTCTTTTTCTGTTTATTTGCTGCTTATAGAGCCTTAACTTCTACCTTTAGTAAAATAGTAGAATGTATTATAACCTAAGCTCCTTTAGCAAGCTAGCTTAGTACGTTAGTAATTAAGCTAGGAGAGCTATTCTAATACTATATAATGTAGTTCCTAACGTACTCTATTTAAAAGTCAAGCTCCCTTATAGTTTAAGGAGTCTTTAAAGTCTAATTATTACTCTTAACTATAGGAGGAGTTAGATGTAATACTAGGTCTTAAACTATAAGACTTATAGAGGTTTTATTACATTAGTTTACTTAATAGAGGAGGTAGGGGATTAGACATAAAGGCTTTTATAAAACACGTTATAGTATATAACAAATACTATATTAAGTTAAGTATAAAGCTCCTATCTAAGGAATAACTATCTACTTATATAGTAGCGTTATGCTAAAGGGAATAGTTAGAATAGTAGACTCTCTAACTATTCTTACTATTCCTACTAATCTAATTACATATGTGTTCTATAAGAGGTGCTATACTTATTATAGGTGCTAATTCCTATAGGTGCCTTTCTAAGGAAGCACCTTACTCTATATAGGTGCCTTTCCTAATAGGCATCTCTCTTTTGCTAGGTACCTTCTAAGAAAGGTACCTTTTCCTAAAGGTGCCCTTATTAACTAAGCTACCTATAATCTTTATGTCTATTTCCTACTACTAATTAGCTATAAGCTATTTTACCTTATTACTCTATCTTATAGCATATAGGTTGTATGTTTTAGCTATAACACTAGGTCCTCTCCCTTAAGGCCTAGTCCTATAAGCCTTACTAACTAAGAGTCCTACTAGCCTACTTAAGCATAGTAGGTCCCCTATATTTATAGGGTAGGTAAGGCTACAACTATGTCTTCCTCTAAACACTTGAAAATTAAAGAACGCAAACTACTTACTAACTACATAACCTATAAAGGGGTTAAAATGCCTCCCTATTCCTATTATAAGAAACGAGGTCTCTACTACCTTGCTTCCACTTCCTCTAAACGATGTAATAAATATGTTTATATAAATTCCTACAACTATAACGTCTCTAGCCCTTCTACTAGCAACTAGCAGTTGCTATAGAAAGAAGAAGATTATCTTTACCTTAAAACTTATATAACCTATAAAGCTATAGTAACTACTATAGCGTGTCTTAACTGCCTTAAGTAACAGTAGGACCTCCTTAAGACCTAAGGTGCTAAGATGCTTTATTATAGCTTAAAGACCCTAGACGAGCTAAAGGAGGTAGAGGAACGTAAACAGCATAAGGCTAAAGCCTACGCTTACCTTGCTAGCCTTTCTACTACTAACCCTAAGGGCGTTGCTTCTAAGCACAACTACCTATCTACCCTTTCCCTTAGGTTCTTTAATTGCTAGGGTGTTAACAGTAGAACTCTACTAGCAACTCTAGGCAGCTAAGGTTTCCCCTTAACTCCTATAAGTTGTCTATAGGTTTATAACCTTTCTATTTTATTAAAAACTCTTCTTAGCGTCCTACTAACCTCTTGTCTAAGATTGCCTTAACCTTATATTTAATAGTTTCATTCTTAGGTTAAAGTTTAGTGTCTGTTGTAATTAGGGCGTCCCCTCTTACTAGTTCTAATAATGAAATATAAAACACTAAGTAGAGTTTAGAGTTCTTAGGTAGCTATAGCTTATAATTAACTAAGCTAACTTTCTCTAATATCTTAAATAGTCCTAATTTCTTAAAGTCTAACTTTGTACTTAGTCGTTTTGTTTTAATGTGTTTCTAGAGTAGGTATACTTTATCCCCCTCCTTAAAGGTAGGTTCTATACTACGCTTCCTATTTACATATATAGTAGATCGTTTATTTAAGAACTAGATGTCCATTATAAGTTGTTTCTAGAAGGAGAGTATCTTTAATACTTCTAACGTTCCTTCCTTAGAACGAAATTTATCTAGTCTTAGCATCTTATATACCTCTAGTTGCTATCTATTGTTAGTAAAGAATAGTAAGACTTTTGTTACCTCTAATAATGCTAAGTTGTATACAAATTCTGCTAAATGTAAGTACTAAACCTAATTGTCCTATTTAGTGTTAACATAGCTTTATAAATATACTTCTAACGTCTAGTTAGTTTGTTCTATTTGTCTATCTATTTATAGATAAAAAGCTATAGATAGCTTATAGTTTGTTCTAAGCTGCACTATAACTGTCTACTAGAATTTAGATGTAAAGAGCTTGTCTTAATTTAAAATTATCTTGTCTAGTAGTCTATATGCTATAACGATAACTTTTAGAAAGATATATACTAATGCCTTTATGTCTAACGCTTCCCTAAACAGTGTAAAGTGTGCTTCCTTTATAAGTTAGCAGTTAGAGACTATAATAGAGTCTGCTATAAATCCTGTCATTAGTTCTTTTAATAGTAGTAACTTAATAATAAAGTTAATTGCTATTAAGGACTATGCTTGTCCTAGTGTTAGTAGTGACTTTAAAAGTCTATATAGTGCATGTCTATTTGCTTTTAACTTCTAGTAAATGTTACATCTTAACATAACTGTTTCTACCTACTTCCTTAGTCCTAGGAAGTAGTAGTATTATGCGATTTGTTTAAAGGTTCGTGTTACTCCTTAATAACTATGTGCTAGCAACGAGTGTTGTTCTTATACTAGTAGGCGTCTTATTTAACTTAGGATATATACTAATCCTTTAAATTAGATTAGCCCTTATTCGTTAATAGAGAAGTTTCCTTTAACTTTATTTAGGGTTCACTTTGCTATTTCGTCTATTGTATAAGCGTTCTTAAGTCTCTGCTTAAGTTCTATATCTTTTATAATGGCAATTATAGCTAGTAATTTGTTATATTACATTCCTATGTCTATTCTCCTTAATATTGCTCTAGGTCTTTCTTCCTTTAGGCTAACGTAGTTAGTCCTTCTACTAAGAGCATCTACTCTTATATTCTTAGAGCCCTTATAATAGGTTATTATAAAGTTGTAGGCTATAAGGGTTTCTGCCTAGCAGACTTGTCTATAGTTTAGAACCTTAGTTATAGTAAAGTATATAAGGTTCTTATAATCTATCTATACCTATATAGGGTAGGTAGATCCCTTAAGATATACTTGCTACTGTTTAAAGGCAACAATAATAGCTAGTAGCTCCTTATTGTAGATATTATAGTTAAGTTCTATAGGTAATAGTTTCCTAGAGTAGTATGTAATTGGTTTAAACTTACTGTTCTTGTCTAGCTAATTTAGACATGCTCTAATTATAAAGTCTAAAGAGTCTATCTTAAGGATAATCTTCCTTATAGGGTTAAATGTAGCAAGGATAGGTGCCTCTATAAACTTTATCTTAAGTTCCTAGAAGGTAGCCTTTACCTTGTTTGTTTAGTTAAACGTAAGACCTTTCCTAGTAAGCTCTATAAGTAGTTAAGCTACCTTAGAATATCCTATAATAAACTAGTAGTAGAAGTTAGCAAAGCTTAAGAAGGCTTACACTTCTTTAACTATAGTTAGCGTTAGCTATTCTAACACTACTATAACCTTTACTTAGTCTATCTTAATACTGTGCGTTCTAATAATGTAACCTAAGAATTTAACTTAGTTCTTATAGAACTTACACTTTTCTAGCTTTAATAGTAGGTTGTATTCTTTTAGCTTCTAAAGGACAAGTTTAATATACTAGGCATATTTGTCCTCGTTTACTAAGTATACTAGTATATTGTCTAAGTAAACAATTGTAAATATGTCTAGATATTTGTATAAAGTATCATTTATTAAGCGTTATATAGATATAGGGGCGTTAGTTAGCCTAAAGGGTATAACTTAATATTTAAATAGGCTATAGTAGGTATAGAATGCTGTTTTCTACTCCTTGCTGTTAGCTATCTAGATTAGGTTGTATACACTATATAGGTCTAGCTTAGTAAAGATCTTAGCTCCTTAGAATCTATTATATAACTTATTAATTAATAGTAAGGCGTATTAATCCTTTATCGTTATATTGTTTAATGCTTAATAGTCTATATAGGGTCGTTTACTCCTATCTTTCTTAAGGACCTATAACATTAGGCTTCCTATAGGAGATTTAGATAGTCTAATAAATCCTTTTTTAAGGTTATTGTTAATATACTCCTTTAGTAGTTTTAACTCATCTACTAACATCTAGTATATTAGTTTAAATAGTAGACTCTTTCCTTCTTCTAAAGGTATTATGTAATCCTATAGTTAGTGCTTAAGAAGCGCCTTATTCTTAGGGCCTTCCTAGAATAGCTACTTATATTCCTTATACTCTACTAGTATACTTGTTAGTAAGGGTGCCTAGGCTAGGTTACTAGGCTCTATAGAGGTTGCATATACCTTACGTTAGCCCTAAGAGGGTTTCTCTTATTATAGTGTGTCCGTTTATTGTTTATATACACATTAGCTCATTATAACTTTCTTGTTCTACTAGTTGATCTAGGGGTTGTGTTTCTTAAGCTATAGTATACTAAGGATACATATATAATTATCTATATATAATGTTAAATTAGATTGTTTCCCTATGTCTACATAGCATAACTATTTCTAATAGGACTGTTTTGTAGGTTACTATCCCCTTATTAGTTAAGATAGGCTCTCTATCTATAACTATTAGTAGGTAAGGATTAGTTTTTAATTATGTCTTAAAACCTTACGTTTCTACTACTTTCTTCGTTATAAAGTTGCCTATTGCTCCTAAGTTAATTATTGCTTAGAGGTGTTGCTGTTATATCTTAGTAACTATATATAGCTATATACTGCCTTTTATAGCACATAGCTGTTTCGTCCTAGGCCTATTCTTATTGCTTATTAGTAGCCTACTGTTAAGGACTCCTAGTTTTTTAACTTATCTAAGGAATAATAGTAATGTTCATCATCCTCTATAGGCAGTCCTTAGGAAGATTGTCTTCCCTATCCCTCTACTTTATCTAGCAGGTGTAGGTATTTCTTATATACCTATTGTTATTGCTTCTTTAAAGGTAGTTCTCCTTTAGACTAGCTTTGTCTAAGGGCATTAATTTAGTCTATATCTATAAAGTAGACCTAAGGTGCAATTTTTAGAAATAATTAATACTAGTTCTTTTTTTATAGGTAACTCTTATAGTTATTGTACTTATAGTGTTCCTAGAATATATATAGGTGCTAGGGATAATTAATCCTTAATGCATCTAATTTTGTTAATTCCTATTCCTCTTTTGCCTTACCTATAAGCTTAGATTTCTCTATAGTTATATATAACCTTTCTATATCCCTATTAGTAGGTTTATAGTTTATAGCAGCTTAGTCTACTTGTAGCTCCTAGGGTTTAGGTCCCTAAGTGTTTTCCTATTGTTCGTCTTATACGTTATATTCTATAAGCTTGTATTTTAACTAAATAGTAGCTTCCTTAGCAGTGTAGTTTGCTCCTTAGGGTTCCCTCCCTTATAGGTATCTAGGGCAACACCTTATAGTACAAACTATAACTTCCTAGTCTTGTCTAGTGCCTATCTATCCTAATAGGGGTAGTGGCATAGGAATCGCTTAGAGGGTCCCTTTATAAAGCATGCTCTGCCTATAGATATCTACTACTCCTAGTAGATTCTCCTTAAAGGTAATCCCCTTTACATCTTCTTTAAACTCTTTTAGCCTAAGTTTCTAGGATTCTATTAATCCCTTGTTTAGGCGTTTGTTTTCAACTTTAAGCAATGCATTAAACTTGTTAAGATCCTCGTTGTCTAAGCTCTGCCCTTCTAGGGTGCTAACACTATTAACTCCCTAATTAGGTTTGTCTATAAACATAGCGTTTAGTTATTTCTTAAACTTATACCCCTCGTTCCCCTTCCTTAGTTGCTTATAGTCCCTAGCTAGGTAGCTAGGCTTACTATAATTAAAGTACAATTGCTCCTTAATTTGCTTTTCCTTTTAGGGGTTGTAGGATCTCTCGTTCTTAAACGTAGCATTAAGTTCTATAGGATCTAACCATTAGTTGTCTTGCTAGTAGTTGTCCTATCTTCTACCTTCATTCTTTTAGTAGCTGTTATACTTCTTTAGTTTGTTATAGTTCCTTTTTTCTTTCTAGAACTTATATAGCTAGTTGTTGATTTAGACTATGTGTTTAATTAGCAACACTATATCTATAAGCTGATTCTCTATTTATATAAGTTCTAGGTAGACATAACTTTTTAAGCTATAGCGATAGTAACTAATAAGCGCTTCTATATCCTAGTAAGTTTAATTACTATACCTCTAGAACTTAGTAGAGTACATTAACACACTTCCTGTCTGTTTCAACAGATATAGGTAGTCTTCTATAGTCTTAACTTTGTTGATGTTGCTAAATATACATTATATTTCCTTCTTAAACCCCTTCTATTTACTAAAGATAACGTTAGTTGTAGCCATTATGCTTATTATGTCTTTATAGGCAAAATAGTCTTTAAGGAATAGTTTAATCCATTAGAGAGCCTCTCCTCTTAAGTAGGAGGCTGTCTATATAGTATAGCTTTTAGTAGTTAGGAACTTGTTATTATTAAAGTGTTAGTATAGTTTAACCTATAGTAGGAATACCTTAAGTTCCTTTCTATTACTAGAGAACGTGTTAGGGAGCTTAACTTAAAGAGTCTCCTTAAGTTCTAACATAATAGGTAGTGTATCTAGCATCTCCTTATTCTTAAGTAGAATGTTCTATAATAACTATAGGGTTAGTGTATTAGGTTGTTTAATAACACTCCCTCTTAGGCTTAGAATAGTTAGAGCTATAGTTGCTTTACTATATAAGCTAGTACCTTATAGAAGTAGTGCTTAAAGTGTAACGCTAGGTCTTAACTATAAGACTTATAGAGGTTTTATTATGTTAGGTTACTTAATAGAGGAGGTAGGGGATTAGACACTAAAGGCTTTTATAAAACACATTATAGTATATAACAAATACTATATTAAGTTAAGCACGAAGCTCCTATCTAAGAACTATCTATCTACTTATATAGTAGCGTTATACTAAAGGGAATAGTTAGAATAGTAGACTCTCTAACTATTCTTACTATTCCTACTAATCTAATTACATATGTGTCCTATAAGAGGTGCTATACTTATTACAAGTACTGATTCCTATAGGTGCCTTTTTAAGGAGGTACCTTGCTCTATATAGGTGCCTTTCCTAATAGGCACCTCTCTTTTACTAGGTACCTTCTAAGAAAGGTACCTTTTCCTAAAGGTGCCCTTATTAACTAAGCTACCTATAATCTCTATGTCCATTTCCTACTACTAATTAGCTATAAGCTATTTTACCTTATTACTTTATCCTATAGTATATAGGTTGTATGTTTTAGCTATAACATTAGAGTCCTTAACTATAGATTTAAGTAAGAGAGGACATTCTACAGCTTATATAGAACTAGTCTTATAGCTTAGAACCTACTCTTAATGTTCTACTCTATAAATGTAGCTTTAAAGGCTTCTTTAAATGTAGAGAGGAACTTAAGCTTTATAATGTAGTTTAGCTAGTTCTATATAAAGGTTTTAATCTACTTTCTATATAAAAGCTTTAGTAGTGTAAAGTAGCTTACATTAAGAGGCTAAAGAATATATAATAAGTATAGTGGTATATAGAGGGTAATTATCTTCTATTCTATATAGTAGTATTAAAATTAAGTAGAGAGGTAGCTCTTATATCTGTTAAGAATAAGAAGGTAATAGGTTCTAACTATATAAGCATTTGTATACTAATTGAAATGTTAAATCTACTTATACCTAATTAAATTTAAAGTCTACCTATTCTTACTTAGTGTAATTACCTAATTGTCTAGTAATCTTAAGTCCTTATACTAAGTAGAGAGGTAATTCTATACCTTAAAAATAATAAATAGTAAGAGTGCCTATTTATACAAATTAACACCTTAGATAATTAACACCTACTCTCTATTTCTAAGCTATATAGTCTTTAGATAGCTCTTTACTTCTAAGCTTATAACTACCTTTATAGTAGTAATAACTCCTATTATAAAACCTGCTTTATTAAAGTTGTAGATATCCTGCTCTAAGATTCTATATTTTACAACTATGTTTTGTATAAGAGTAAACTACCCTTAAATTATCTTAAGATCTTTACATTTTGCTTGTTTATAATTATACTTCTAACTAAACTTTGCTTTAATTTCTATATAACGCTTTATAAAGTTAGTAGTCTAGTTCTTCCTAATAGGGCTTACACCTTATTTAGAAAGTAAAAGGTCTACTATTTCTTATATACCTTATAGCTAAGGTAGAAATCTATGTAAATCTAGGTTAAGGATGTACTAAATAAGAGCTAACTCTTTATATAGAGTTAACTTCTATAAGTTAGGGATAGAGTTGTAAGAGGAAGCTATTCCTTAAATTCGTTAACATAGTGTCGTTTAAGGGATATTATATAATGCTACAGCTTCTTAAACACTTTAAAATTAGCCTTGTCTAATTGTACTAATAGCAAATAGTATTCTACCCTCCTAATTAGAGGATTTGGCTTATGTTAGTTATAGTATATTAACTGTAATTACGTTAATACATTCTAGTGTTTTAGTAGGCTACTTACCTATATAGGCCACTTGCTTATAAAATACGTTAGCTATATATAAGGATATAGGGCACTATATTATAAGTAGTTATATATAGAAGTATAAGTTAGATAGGAGTTAGTATAATCTTATAGGTCTACTATAAAGGATATAAAAAAGATAAAGAGGGAACCCCTTAAGTCTATTCCTCTAAGTATCTAAAATAGCTCTAACTTAGTTAGCTAGCCCCTAGCTCCCTATATATAACCACCTTAGCTCTAAGTCTAGTCCTAAGAATATATTAAGGATAGGGCATCCTTATAGGTTCTAATATATATAGTTATATAGGAAACTTAATATATAGATAAGGGGTTATAAGCTAATATAGTATATTATAGTATAATAGGAAAGAAAACATATACTTTTATTATAAATTCTTCTTATATATTATAGAAGCCTAGAAATAGGAGCGCCTCTAGAAGAAGAGCCTATCTTAGCTTACTAAATTAGGCCTTCTAATTCCTCTAGAGTTAGAAGACCTAATTACTAGCCTAGAAGCTAAGCCTAAGAGCTAGTATAATAGTGCTAGTGTAGGTAGGAGTAGGCGTGGGAGTAGGCGTGGGAGTGGGCGTGGGAGTGAGAGTGGGAATGAGGAAGTGATAATTTCGTAGAATTGAATTTATAAGTACTTTTGTATACAATTTACTATGGTTAGGTACTTACGGTCGCAATTTGAACGCACGCAACTTGCTTCTACTTTTAAGCGAGTGCGCGCAACTTGCTTCCACCTACGATTAGAGTAGAATACGATCTATGCAAAAATAGACATATTTATAAATGTACAGATTTTGAGATGCTTCAAGTCAAAATACATATCATTTTTCTCAGCACAGTTGGTTTCTCGGTACGTGTAGATGGACGTTAACCTTTGTCTGACGCTAAATGGTTTTTCTACATGTTCTCCTTCTCCTTTGCCTTCTCCAACAACTAGTACCTGAAGTTGACCTTGCTAGTCCTCCTCTCACGGATCCAGTCCCTCCTCTTCTTCATCTTATCCTCCTTCGGCACAGTTGCACGCCCCAAGCTCCAAAGCTGCGAGCTCTCCAGCGCCGGCAATTCCTCCAGATCGACCGTCTTGGATTTCCGCCCCGTAGCAGGTGAAGGCGCGCTGATCGGCTCGGCAAAAAGCGTAATTGGTGCTGAACGCTGCGCCGGAATGCGCGCAGATGGTTCCCAAAGACCCTTAGACGTAGAAACGGGTTTGGGTTGCGCTGGAGCCGGCGGCGTCCATAACCCGGTGTTGATAACTTGAGGGACCTCGGCCGGCTGGACCGGTGACTCTATGGCGGAGTCGTGTAGCCAGCTACGCACGGTGGCGGTAGCAGCCACGGACTCGGTGACCGACCACAGGGCAGTAGAATTGAGTTTTGGCAGCTCCGTAGTTATCTTTGCCGACGACTTCTTGAATGCTGGGCTAATGGTGGGAGTAATACTCGTTATTATCATTTTTGGATTTTGTTGTTCTGATTGAGAGCCGCGAGGCTGCCAGAGGTCTTTAGACGAAGAAAAAGAAGTGGGGCTCGATGGCGATTGTGCGGGAGGCGCCCACATGATGGGAAGAGATTGAGTCACAACCAACTGAACCTGAGAAACCGGGGGAGCTTCGTGTAGCCAGCTACGAACCGTAGCCGTGGCAGCCGCCGGCTGCGTCACCGACCACAGGCTTGTAGAATCGAGTTTTGGCAACTCCGAGGAAATCTTTACCGACGACCTCTTGAATGCTGGGTCAGCGACGGGAGTAATGCTTGCTACCTTACTTGCGCCCTGTGATTTTTGTACAGACCAGAGAGGTGTAGACTTCTCAGATGGTCTTATAAGAGAAATTGCAGTCGACCAAAGGCTCTTCTTGGTTGGGCTTTGAACCGCCTTGACGGGCTTTTGTGCTGATGCTCGCAAAGCTTCCTCGAGCGCATGCGCCCACATTTCCTTTGTAGCCCCTAGTTTCTTTGCCGGGATGGCAGATGCTTTGATGGCCTCCTTCAAGGCGGCATCCCATTCTGCTGGTGTTGCAGCGTTCATCGGCCTCGATCGTGGCTTTGTCTTCTTTATTTCCTTGGCCGAAAACGATTCCACCAGCATGAATGGTACATCCATAGCAATAGCATTTCGCTCGCTTTGAAGGCTGGAAGCCTTCGTGCTGACAGTCCTCACTGAGTAATCGTCCGACTCCGTTACCATTCCTGGAGAAGTATTCCCCGAGGAAGTGCCAACGGACGGGCTCGTGGGGCGGACAGTAGACTCAGAGATCCAGTCGAACGTGAAAACAGACACGCGACGGCTATCAGACCACAGCTTGGTTGAGGAGATTATTGGTAGAGGAGCCGTGTTTGGGCGGGGTTTGGTGAACATGGCAATAGCTGCAGGCTCTTGGGTGGTAACATCTCTGACCTTGGAGGCATCGAGGGTGAAAAGCCCGCTCGAAACGGCAGCTACCTTAGTCTTGGGCGGTGTCCAAAGGTAAGACGTCGCCTTGGAAGCGGAAGCCTTTAGAGCCTGCTTCTTCTTGAAGGCAACGGTGTCTCTTGGGCCGCTTGGAAGGTGCGATTTCCCATCCCACCAAGCAGATCTACCATCCGGACGAATGTCTGTAATGAATGCTTCTGGCTCGACTGAAGAAGTGAGAGGTGCTGGGAATTGCATCTGGGCTCCACCAAGCGGGGTAAGAGCAAGTACCTCTGGATCACTATCCATAGGGCTCTTTGGGCCCGGGCTCTTAGGATTCGGGCTCAAAGGCATAATAGGCATGAATCTAACAACAGGCGCCCTGCCAGCTGGGACAACCTCGTCGTCAGAGTCGTCGTAGTCTTCAATAATTCTAATCTGTGGCAGCAGGCTATGTCTGCTGGGGACATCGGACGAATCTAGAAGATTGGCGATTTCCCACAGGGTAGAGTCATCGAATCCATCGTCGCTGGCCTCGTCTCTGGGAGTGTCGGCATCGAGCGAGGTAGAGTCAGAGTGGTAATCTTGGTCGTCGTAGTCATCGAAAAATGACGACGAGTACTCCTCGTTAAAATCGTTGGATCCGAGTGTGTTTGGGATCATGAGACGTGGGAGGTTAGATATAGTAGGCAACGCGGGTTGGTACACCGCCTGGTCACTCTTTTCCCCCCACGGGAACTGGAATATGCCTAAAGTATCCCTTTTGTGTGGTAGTGGGCTAGGGCTTTCGACTAGTGACAAAGCAATTAGTATGTAAAAATAATAAGAGGATGACGATCAAAAGAAAATATGTACATACCGATATCAGGTAAAAATGTCATTGCTCTGGACTTCCGAATGGGCTTTTGAGTCTTTGGGCGGGTTACGATACTTGCCGGTCGTGTGTTCTTAGAGCGCCAGAGTCCAGTTGTCGGACGGACACGGCTAGGAGTTGGCATGTGCCACATATACAAGCTTTCAAGATAAAGAGGCTCGATGGTTCGTCGTTGTGCTGGTCTGACACATAAGGCGGCAGGCTCGGACGAGGATGGGCGGACCTGGATAGGCTGTTGAGGGAGAGTCCACATGAGGCCAACTACCTGTACGGCCTTTGGAGAGCAAGGCTTCCAGAGATGCGGTCTACCTGTACGTTGATTCGGACATGGGATTGCAACTACAGCACAGCCCCCAGCAACTACTGCTCTAATAGAAGCTTGCTTAGCCGTGACAACCTTTGCCGTTGAGAGCGAATTTGAGAAAGATGGCGCATTATTAGCATATGACTTTTGAGCCTCCTCCAACTTGTCTTTCCACAACCCTGGCTTTGCGATCTCCCCATTGCGCGTGCTGGTGACAGTAACAATATTCTGGGCAGCCTCCACAATACTCCTAACTCGAGCCTTTCTAGCTTCCTTGATGGAAACAGTATTGATTGAAGTGATAGAAGCAACAGAGTTGCGCCTCGTAGTCCAGGGAGTGAAATCCTCGGAACTCTTGGAGTCGCGATCAATGTTCTCATGAAGCCGTTGCCATCTGTTCTCCTGCTCGCCAACCTCCTTTTCCATCTCAGCAAGAAGATCATCTCGCTGGTCCTGGGTAGCGTCGCCAAGGCTAGACGACCTATCGCGAATGAAAGGTAGCATATCAGGCTCCTCGAGCTGCTTTAACTGGGCCTGGATTTCTTGCAAGGCCCGGTTAGGTGTATCTATCACCACAGCTGGTAGCGGCTTTTGAGCAAACGAGCCTTTATTCTTTGCCGTTCGTAGAATAAGAGGGGTAGGTGGCACTGATTTAGAACGGGAGTGGTTCTGCCTAGTCGAAAACGCTGGGATTTGGTCACCGATACGTGTGTGCCAAGTGTCGGTGGTGGGGGTTTTGACGGTGGGAGTCTTGAAGCCTTCGGTTCCGAAAGTCTGCGATGAGTCGTGGAGGAACGAGGTGGGGCCAGCTCTGGTCGTAGGGGCTTCGGTAGGGTCATAACCCATCATTATCGACATGAACTTGTGGTCTTTAAGGAGCGAATCCGCGGTGCTTGAGGATGAATCACGTTGGGCGGTGTAACTCTTTGGGAGAGCAGGTAATGGCTCATGCAACCAGTCGGCATCTTTGACCACATGGCTGTCGTCGGAGCTATCGGTCATTTCTGTAGACGAGGAGTACATTTTCTGAGACGGGATATTAGACTTTCTGATTTGAACAACATCATTGCCTACGTCAGGAACAGTAGCATTGAGGGCGCTTCTGTATGTATCTCGTTGTATGAGTTGCTGTGTATGCTTTTTCGGTGAAAGGTTGCCCTTCGTTTCGACAGGTAATATGGAAATGATAGTTGATCGCCTTGACGATCTACGGCTGGCGAACTCGTCTTTGCTTATGGCTTCAGGCGCATCGGCGGTAGACATAGACAACACAGACACGCTGCTAGGTAGCGACGGAACAGATGATCGGCGTTGCGATTTGAATGTACCAACTGGGGGCATTGGGAAGAGCATCGAAACCTTTTCGTCATTTGTCATGTTGTGAATATGATCCTTCAACAATCCACGCATCTGAGCAAGATCCGCAGGTGGCGCGGGTAGCGGCGGCAGCAAGGTTGGGCTTCCAATGCGAGGAGCTCTCAATACCGATGAGCTAGATCTGTTGCGTCGATGGTTTGGCGAAGGCTCACTTGGAAAGAACACACCCTCCGAGTCTCTAGTCTTCTTGTATGGGCGCGCTCGATGCAAGATTGAAGGTTTGGCGGCGAGACCGACGGATTTGGACCTGTCCATGGGAGCTTTAGGTTTCTTTGAAAAGTTCGGCACCTCATTGATAATTGAGTCAACCAGTCCGGGGTCATCATAGACGATGTCCTTCATGAACATGATCGTTTGTCGCTTTTCGGGCACAGGTTGGAAGTCCTTAATCTTTGGATTCGACGGTAAAGTATTGGTAATAGCAGGCTTGTAGTATTGCCTCTTCTCGTCAATATCAAACCCATTCAGCTGGCGTGGAGATCTCCTCCGTACGTCTTTACGACCGGGAGACAGGCTTGAAGAACTAGAACTTCCATTCGAGCTCACGGAGCTTTGAGAAGTCTGGTATTTCAAGTCTTGATAGTTTCCAGAGGGCTTCTTGCGGACCGTGCTGATGCTT
The DNA here is from genome assembly GCF_001662655.1 of Pseudogymnoascus verrucosus. Classification (NCBI taxonomy): domain Eukaryota; kingdom Fungi; phylum Ascomycota; class Leotiomycetes; order Thelebolales; family Thelebolaceae; genus Pseudogymnoascus; species Pseudogymnoascus verrucosus. Next base: position 397,098 of record NW_017263664.1, read on the forward strand.
CTCTTCAATGCTTCGGAAGGATCCAAACCGGTCGGTGGTGCAGGGGCGGGGCGAGTGGCCACGAGAATGCGTTGAGTGGCCGCCTCTTCACGCCGAGCTCGTTCGTTAGCTGCTGCGGTAGCAAGATCCACGGTTTGCATTCTTAAGGGTGCGCCCGAAGGTTCATCCGTGTTAATCAATATAGGCTGAGAAATCGCGAGTTTCCTCGGGCCTGACTGTGCGGATTGCTTGGAGCGGCCGAAGAAAGACCGCTTCTGTTTCGCATCCGGGTCCTCGCCATCCCAAACAGGTCTCGATCTTTGAATAGACGGAATGACAGGAAGTGGGGCTGATATGGTAGTAGTCACGCCGCCCATAATATTGGTGGAAGTTCCAAGTGAGCGCCTTTCGGTGGGGGATTCTGCTGACAAAACTCCGGTGGCAATATCGACAGATCGAGTATTGACCATTATATTCCCGAAATTGGACTGTGGCCCCTCCCGATAACTTTGTAGCTGTGGCGAATCACCGGGGGTGCTCGATGGGTTCACGACAAACAGTCGTCCATTGGTAGCCCCTCTAGTACTAGACATTGGAGAGCCATCGCCAGTACTGGTCGAGTTGAATCGGGGGCGTGGCGGGGCGATGAACGGTGACTGTGATTCCGGAGTCCCACCTTCTGCTTCGCGCGGCGATAGTAATGCTTCGGACCATATCGCTGCGATAGTCAAGAGAATACCAAGGCCGGTGGCGGGAATGGCAGTGCGTAGCAATAGTATGATGGAGGAAAGCCCAAGGTGCAGAGTCACGCTCGTTCCAGTCCAAATGGCAAATCCAGCTGTGAAGAGAGCGAGGGCTTTGCCTTGTTCTTTGTTCGATGTCGACTGTATTCCGTTACTGCTGCCGCAGAACCCCAAGGTGAAGAGTCGTATCGCCACGAGGCCGAGGATGATGGCATCTAGACCGATAACAAGAATCGATACTGGCAGTGCCTCGGAACGTGGCACGCACAATGGTGCATACTGTGCCCTTGTAAATACAACAAACACAATACCACTAACCGCCCTCGCCCCGATTAGAGACCCGAGACCATATTTCTCGGCCGACGACTTGGACACATGCGCAACAGTCCAGAGGAGAAAGGATCCGCTCAGCGTTCGTGCGGCTTGGTCGAAGAAGGTCGATGTCGCGATAGTCCCTTGACATATATTCGAGCTCCTGGAGGGTATCAAGAAATTAAGAAATCCAATCTGCGCCCACAGAGCAGAGGATAGAATGAACGTTATGAGGACCAGCCTCCGACGGTCTTGGAATATAGTTGAACCATGACCGCTTAGATAAATAACAAATGAAGAGACTGCGGTTTGCAATAGGATACCACTGGACGATGGTTAGTAGTGGAGAGACAAACCCAATTTGGAGATACCGACAATGAAAAGGCAGCAGACAAGGTCTGAATGCTGTCTGAGATAGCCATTATGCTGCAGACTAAAAGGAAGAAGAGATCGAAAGAGAATAAAAGCCCAGTCTATGGGTAACAAGAATGTAAGGCGTCACAACTGGCATGTCGCGTGCTACAACCACCCAGTCATGATTGATGAGCGCCGGCGTCAACAACAAGAGCGACGATGAGATGAGGATTCCAGATGGAAAGACTTGAGATGTGACGAGACTAAAGATAGAGTAGGGTCTAGGGGTCTGAGAGAAGACAGTAGCTTCACCTTGGCTCGGGACATGACCTCTCCACACAACAACACCATGATACATGGTGGCTTACCAGGCCTAGCCATGACAAATTTTCACTCACTGGGGAAACCTGGCGGTGGGCCACGAAGGCTCGACCAAGAGACAATTGGCAGGTTACGGAACAGTGGGCTCAGACATGAGATGCGCCGACACTGTGCGAAAGGGGCGATCCCTGGTTTCCCCCACGGACCGGAACGAGGTTCGCATGATGTTTGTGATGTTTTCTAGTGTAGCGCGTCCCTGGTATTGGGTGTATTTGGGTGGTGGCGGATATGTCATGTTTCGGAAGCATGTTCTCAACGTCGTGAGTTTCGAATATGGCAAGGAACGAGACAAAGCCAAGAGCCAAGTGACTTTGGTGGATGGAGCTGCTATAGGAGTAGAGTAGTATCGCACAACACATGGAAGGGATATTGAGGGCACGGCAGTAGAATAGAGATCGAGCGTAGCTACGAATAAATTCTAAGTAGTAGTAGTTGAAGGTTAATTCTGTTGGACGAGTTGTAGAAGTTGAGCTCTATGTATGTGGTTGTGGTTAGACCGCGTATTATCACGTGATAACTACATTCTATCGCGTTGTGCGAGTACATTGTATATTATCACGTGATGCATAAAGTATACCATTGTGCGCGGATTGTGCATATTATCACGTGGTATTTTATATTTTTGTGTGCGGTAACACAACATCTGATCACATGATATACCGGAGTCTAGTCAGGCACCAAGTCTGGACTGAGAATGTACAATGCGAACATCCCCTAACATGCCTAACATCCTAGCATCCTAACATCCCTAACATCCCTATGAACAGGAACAACTCTCATTTATGAAAGTCTCGGTCTATGAACAAACAACTGTCGTTTTAGAGCTTCGGCAGATGTGATACCAACAGGTACAACATACATCATTCAGTGCCAGTTACTTAAGTACTACTACTACTCCTCCTCCTCCTCCTACACCTACTACTATTCTTACTACTACTACTCATCTTCCTTTTTAAACCTAACTCTATCGACTTCTACGTGCATTTTATCACATGCACAGTAATATACATCGCCTATCGTTTACTAAATCCATTCATAATATAATAGTATCCTGCTGTAGAAATGCATGGTAGCAACGCCCAGCTTGTACGGGAAACAACAAAATACGTGGCCATGGGAGGATTTTCCTGACCTAATACTCCCTAATGATGTCTCAGTCTCCAAGGTCGGCTATGTCTGTCTCAGTGCATGATACTCTATACGTGCAGACATTCCGCGTAGTCTGCATAGTCTGCACAGTCTAGATACGCGCAGCCAAACAGAACATTCCCATCTCCAAAATCTCCACTGTGGCGGTAAAATAGATAAAAAAGAGTTCGCAGATCTGGGAAAATCCATGTGCCCAATGTTGATTAGTCATCCGCATAAACCTCGCTGCGACTTCTGCCGTTCCGTGTGTGTCTCTGTGTCTCTCTTCATACAGTAATATTGTACTTGTACTTACAAAAGCCCACAGTAGTCAGTCAGCCTTCTTGCGGGAACGGAACCCGCTTCCGCCCCTCACCCTTCCTCTTGTCCTTTTCAATTCGGCCCTGAGACATGCGAAAACAGGATATTCGGCCCTCTACTACAACAAACATCTCACACTGCCTACCGACTCGCCATTTCCCGCCCCTTACCCCGTACGAAGCGATGATACAGGAGTCTCCTTGCCGTCCCTACCCCGGATTCTAAACGCTGCGCCTTATCGGCAAGCCTGCGCGTATCGGCGCGCCGAAATACCAAGTTCACAAGACACGGACGGGCCGCGTCGACTCGGCGAGATGGCGGGAATGATGCCCGATCAACCATTTCCTGAATACCAGGCCGGCCCTGAAATATCCCCGTCACTCGACGGCATGTTGAATCTCGACGTCGAGCCTATGTTCCCAGAGTTCTGGGACATACAAGATACCCCACCATTCAGCCAGGAAGGCCTCGACCAAGCGCCATTGCCATGGAGCGGCCCTCCGATGGGCATGGGCGTGGGCGCTCCCATGCAACCCAACGTCGAGTCGTTACAGCAGCCAGCCATGGGAACTTTGTCGGTGGCGCAACAAGAGCTGCTGCGCAGCATCGCGATGCCGGCTCACCTCCAATATCCCAGTGCACGAGAAAGCAGGAGTCCTCACTCGAGGAGTCCTCACTCGGCAACCAGCAGACGCCAAAGCGGTTCGGTGACAATGTCATCACCAGACCACCAGAGCCGAACGAGAAAGCGAAAGTCGTCCACGGATGGAAATGAGGAGGATCACTCAGGCGACGAGACCGGCCAGCGGCCAGTTAAGAAGACGGCGCATAATATGATCGAGAAGCGGTATCGCACGAACTTGAACGACAAGATCTTGGCTCTACGCGACAGTGTCCCAAGTCTACGCGTTATGACGAAGAGTGCGCGAGGAAGTGACGGGAGTACGGAGGTTGAAGATCTCGAGGGGCTCATACCAGCGCACAAGCTGAATAAGGTCGGTGAAGAGGCAGGATATACTGGGGAAGTTTGCTAATGTGACAAAGGCAACCGTATTATCGAAAGCAACAGAATACATTCGACATCTAGAAAAGCGATCAAAGCGCCTGGCAGAAGAGAACGAGTCTATGAAGGCCCGCGTGGCCGCATTCGAGAAACTATTCCTATCTGGTTCGATGGGCTTCAATATGACACCCAATCCGACACCGCCCCCGAACAATCAATTCAACTTCGAACAACAAATGGGATTCACAGGCGGCCACGGGCCAATGGGCGGACAAATGCCGAACACACAAATGCATAGCGGACAAATGTCGAATCGACAACTCCCCAACGGACAACTTGCTCCAAATGGCAACCACGGTGTTGTTGTTGGGCCTCCACAAGACTTCAGAAGAGCGCACCGCCCTCCACCAATAAACCAGCAAGCATATCAAATCCACCAAGAGCCACAACCCCTACCAAATCGGGCGCAAGGCGGCACCAACGCATGGGGGGGGAATGGAGCATACTTCGGCAAGATAATGGTCGGCTCCCTCGCCGGCCTAATGGTCCTCGACAACTTCAGCGAATCCCACTCCTCCGGCGGCCCTTCCGAACAAAGAGGCCTCTTCGCCCTCCCAACCCAACTACTCACCAACGCCGCCAAATTCCTCAAATCATCCGGCGAAATCAACATCCTCGGCCACCACTCCTCCTCCGCCCAAACCCTCTCCTATCTCCGCTTCCTCCTCCTCCTCGGCGCCCTCCTCTCCGTTTTCCTCCCCTCCTTCTTCCGCCGCGCACCGCCACCCTCCTCCCCAAAATCCACCGCCAACGCAACTCTCGCCTCCCTGGCCCCCACCATCGCCTCCCCCCTCCGCCTCCGCCGCCGCGCCTTCCTCACAGCCCTCCAAACAATCTGGATCCCGGCCCCAACACCCCTCCTCTCCCTCGCCGCCCTAACCCTAAAACTTACAAAACTCACCCTCCTAACCCTCGTCGGCGCGCCCGCCTACGCACTCCTCACCGGCTCCTCCTCCCCTTCAGAAACAGCTCGCATAAAAGCTTGGTCTATCGCCCTAGACGCCCAGCTCATCGGAGGCGATCCCCTTGTCTCGCGCGCAAGACTGACGCTCACTTTACTCGCTTCCGCTACCCTTCCCGCTACACCGGCGCGGCTGATGCTGCAGGCGCTACATATCCGTATCCTCTTCCACAACGCCCCTTTCCCCCTATCACCTACCCTCGCCGCGCACCTGGCTCGAAAGAAATGGTCCGCAGCCCGCGCCCTCCAGCTTATCACTGAGGCCCTCCCCGCCTCCGGCACAGACGTCTCCACAGAACCGCTACCACCACACCTTCTCGCCCTCCTCGCGCAGCCCGCAAAGGCGGTCTTCTCCGACGCAGCTATCAAAACCGCTCACGCGTTGACATATAACACGCCCCCCCTCCCCGCAGAAGATCGCGCCATCCGCTCCCCCCTCGATGTACTAGCCGCCGCTTTCTCCACTTCCACCCTCCACACCGCGTTAGAATCATCGCTCCTACCTTCCTCTTCCTCCTCGCCAACACTTAGCAAACTATTATCCACCGCCCTCGCTACTGCGCCGCCGGGATCAACACCGCATCTCCGCGTCCTTACGGCTTTGGCGCTCTTCGCTTCCTCCTCTGCTGAGAGGGAGGAGAATTTAGGACTCGCGTTAGCGGAGGCTGCGGCGCGTGATCCGCCGCCGGAGACGGGGCCGTTGGCGCCGAAGGGACTGCTTCTTCGGACGACGATGAGTGCAGTGGAGGGGGACGTACACCTCGCGCTCGCGTGTGCGTCTACACTCCAGCGGCTTGCGTATCCGGTGACCAGGTTAAGGGCTTTGGTAGATATTGAAGGCTTAGCGCGGCCGAACTCGGTGCTAGGGTTCGCAGCGTGTTATGCCGTACTGCGCACGCTGCAGGTTAAGGGTGGTGAGGATGGGGCCATTGCTGGGAAGGCGATGGAAACACTCGCTGGAAATCTGCGTGTTGGTATTGGTGGTCCGGAGGGTGAGGAGGTGGAGAAGAGTGTTAGAGAGGGGGTGGTTGGGGTGTGTGTTAGTGTTGTGAGGGCTTGTGTTGTTGTTGGTGGGGGTGGGGAGGAGGAGGTGGATGCGGGGTATGGGAGTATGAGTGATGAGTGATTATGACGGGAACGGGGGGTATGTGTAATGACGGGATGGATGGATGGATGATAGATGATGGGTGATGAATGCATGGTAGACTTAATAGTAGATATCCGAAGACAGACCTATATAATTCCCACCACGACGGCCGACCCAACAGTGACTTCCCCCTCCTCTTACCCACCCTGCCCCCCTCCAAGCTACAAGACCGTCCGTATCATAGACCCAGTATCCTTGTTCTAGACGACGAAAACTAGCATTCCTACCACTTCACTACGGAACACTCAGTCCTCATCATCCAACCAGACTTTCCTCGCCCACTGCCCCAGGTCCTGTGCCGAAAACACAATATCCCCCTCCCCCTCCCCAGCAGCCCTTCCAAACACCTTTTCAAACCCCAACACCAGCGGTGCACCCTCAACCTCATCCTTAGAAATACACACCTCCTGCGTCCGAGTGACTTGCTTCGCAGCCGACCTCGTAACCCTCTTCGTCTCATCCCGGGATGGTTCCCACGTCTCCAACACAATTTCCCGCTCATCAAGACCCAAAATAATAATAATCGCCACCCTCACCTCCCCCTCTGACCCCCCAACCCACCACCCCGCATCCCACCTCAGCCCCTCCACCACCTCCTTAAACCCAACTAAGGTAACTACAGTCGGCCACCCATCCCTCCCCCTCCCCCTCGGTCTATACGATGAATCCGGCTCCCTCTCCACCCCCTCCTTCCTACACGTCGTCGCACCTTCAGGCAGTAATTCCTCCCAATCCATTCCCATACCCCTAGCCCTCGAGAAAATCCACCACTCAAGTAGCCGGTCCGAAGATTCCAGTCTCGCCTCCCCCATCAGTTTAGCTACCATCTCCTCCTTCCCGGCGTCGTAGGTGAGGCGCACGCATTTTGGGAGGGTGTGCCGGCCGTCGTAGCGCCCTAGGGAGAGGGTGGTGAAGCGGGAGGGGGGGAGAGAGGAGAAGAGGAGGTATTGGGTGCGGGAGGTGCCGAAGCATAGTTGGTCGAGCTGCTGGGCGATGATGGAGCGGGTTTTGCGGATGGAGGTAAAGGGGTGGGTGGGTAGGGATGGGGGTGGGGGGTTGAGGTTTGTTGTAGGGGTTGCTGGCATGGTGGGTGTAGGTGTTGGAGTGTTGGAGAAGCACTGGGGAAGCGGTGGTGGTGTGATAAGTATGCGGGAGTGAGAATGGTGGGTAATGCGTCACTTGGGCTAGTCGTGCGGGACTAAGAGTACTAGTAGGATCTCTAAACTTGGTTCTATTTCTTAGTAACTAGGATGGTGAGTATAATTGCTATGATTACAACTTATAAAATACTGCAGTGAGAGTAAATGATACTCTATATTTAACGATATGACGGCTGGGAGGCTCCTGAAAGGGGCAGCTTCCGTCGCTGTTTTATCCAGCTCGCTTTCCCAGGTTGTCCAGGTTCAACGGGCTCTGCCAGTGATCAGAATGAGAATTTTTATTAGTTGTTTGAACTCCATTAATTACTGTTATGTTTGTATATAGATTTATATTCTATTTCCCCGGTCCCAATTCAAATTTCTTGACCGAGTTTGGTAGTTCGTGGATGGGGTTCCCCGACGTCTCGGGAATGTTACCCATAGTCCACATTTCACTCGTATCGTGTGGTACTTGTGAAACGGAGTAATACTCCTTGTTCTGTGGACCGATTTGGGGTACGTTCTTCTGCTGTTGTGTTCTACGCCGCCAGAAGAAGATGACGGCCGCGAGAATGGCAAGAACAGCCACGCCTCCGATGACGCCCCCTACAATGGCTCCAATGGGCGCTTTGGATTTCGGAGCTTCTCCATCTATATTAGTCGAAGTCGACTTGTCATTACTACCAATACCAGTTGGGGTTCCAGTTGGGGTTCCCGTAGAGGTTCCCGTAGATGTTCCCGTTGAGGTTCCGGATGGGTTCTGGGAAGCATCCTTTCTCACGAAGATTTGCTCTAGTGCCGGGTCATTCCATAGCTGAGGGTAAGTCCCCGTCGCCTTATAGCTGGCTGTCACTATATCGGCTGGCTTATAGGCCGCGGCGTTAGGGTCGTATTTGGTCGTCCACTCCAAAGTCGTCATATCGAAAAGAACCAGTCCGTTCGGCAATGCGTCCCCCTCCGTCATCGAGGGTATATTACCCAGATTATCGCCTGGGATACCACCGATGCTGATCATTTGGCGATTATTTATTCGGGCGCAAGTATGTGTCGTGCGCCAATGCTCCGCTTGGTTGGGCGCTTCTATCCATGTGAAGGCTGGCAAGGTAAGGATGAATACCTTTTGCAGAACTTCATCTTTACGCTCCCCATGATCGAACGAGGAATATCTCCCTCCGAATATGAAACTGTGCAGATATTAGAAACAGTGTGCAATAGAAGGTCCGGAATAACTAACATCTCGTACGTCCCGTTCTTACCTGGCGTACCTGCAGAAGCGGAGCAGAAATTCATACGACTAGCAGGCGCATTCGTCGCCGCTTGCTGGTAAAACTTCTTAGATCCGATATCATAGACTGTGATTACGTCGAGTGCTGCTGGGACCAAGGTACGCATACTGGGGTCTGTAGGAGTTTGGCCCCCAAAATAGAGTATGACCCCGTCAGTCCCAAAGACCGGAACGTACTGTCCCTCGCCGTCGGTTCGAAGGGTATTCAGGGTATTCGACAATGTCGTATTTTCGTATTTGTCCGAAGTAAAGTTACTGATAAACATCTGATCCAATGCTTGGCTAATGGTTTTACCATTGTCGCCGTAGCTATAGTAGAAGCCTCCATGTATAAAGTGAGCGTCGGGTGTCGTTACATATTGTCCAGAACAGGTTTGAAGATGTGCAGCAGGGCCGTCCGAGTCTCCGGTGTGGAGAGACCAGCTAACGCTTCCATCGTCTTTGGGTTGGAACTCCCATTCTTGGGGGGGGCTCAAATAAAAGGAGCCTCCGTTTTTTTTATATTGCAGACCAGCTACGGATAGAACCGTGTCTTTTTTTGGGTCGTACCACAAGTCAGGTCGCTTTCCAAGTGGTACGCTTGAGGTTTTATTCGACTTGACAGGGACAACCGAGTCTGTCGTCCAAGATTTGGAGAGGTCGATCGCGAAGGTCTGTTCATCTAAGGGATGTCAGTTATGAGCTTTGCTCAATCGGTTCAGCACAATGCGACATGACATACTCCACTGAACACTGGCATTGGCGCCGGCATGGCCCCATGTCCCCCAAATCTCGCCGCCGTCAATATACAGCCAATTTTTCGCAACCAAAGCTAGCGCGCCAGTCAGTAAAATGCGCATGAACCGAATTCTATCGCAACATACAACGTTGAAAAAACCAGTAGGTGGTGCCCGTCGGAAGGAAGCTAGATGCCGCAAGTCCGGTAGCAAACAGCAAAGTCAACACGGCGCGAGCCAACCACGACGTTAGCGGGTTTCTCATGATGGCGAGGTGCGTTGCTGTTGTGACTGGACGGTATACCGTCTCTTGTGCCTGTCAGAGTACATCAGGGGACGCGCTGGATTATAAGGTAAGGCTGGAGACAGCTGCCAAGGGAAAGCTGAGGGTTAATTGGGGATTAGACAAGGCTGCGAAGAGGTAGGATTGTCTCCGCGGACGTAAATGAACCTTCATGATGTTCTGTCCAATTGTAAAAAGGTAAAGGATCCAATTTATAATTACAATGCGGGCGGATCCGTACCGGATAATCTGCGATGGGCAGGTGTGTTGTCTTGGGTAAGTGTTTCAGGGGTCGTCTTGAGCTAATATTGCCGTTAAGGGTGCTCGCTTTGCTCTATTTAGCGATGTGACAGCGGCTAGGAGGGAACTAAAAGAGCACGCCCGCCTAGGATGAGGGAGAAAACGATGGGAATGAGAATATAAAAATGAATAGTTTAATGTGAAATCAAAGTTTAGAGACATGCTACGGCTCTATTGCAGCGTGAAGAGACGAAATCGATCCCACCAAACAATGGTAGACCAGCCCCAAAGTGATGGACATAAGGTTGTGGCTCGTGCATATCTTGACTAATATCACAACCTTATTAATAAGGCTGCAGGATCTCCCTATTAAGCCCCGTTTCAGGTAGACTTGAAAAAAAACTATTATACTTCGTATCAATATATTAAGAATAATAAAAAGACTATTGAAGTAATAAGTTTGCAAACTGCACCGGCAATTTAACGATTTTCTATAATTCTAGAAATTTTGAAGTTTTGTGCACGGTTGGGAAGCTAGATTTCGGCTTTTTGGTGTCCGGGTTAGCGTATTCTAGCGCCGATTGACAAACGACTGATCCTGAATTGTACCACGGGATACCACCATCCACAACCTCGCCATTTGAAATAATTCTCTCGTGAAGGACTAGGCGCTTTAGGGTCGACTGATGGTGCGCGATGCTATTAGCTATAAGATACCACTCGAGAGGCTGGGTGAGCAGTAGGAAAAAAGAGAAGAGAGACGCAGAAATTGAAATTAACGTAATGAATGAAGAGTTAGAGCCTATCCTACGTGGAGAATGGGAACTTGCAAATAGAATGCGAAGAATGTCACTCCGTAATCTTCCTGGTACAAAACCACAGTGGAGATGGAATCAAAAAATAGAAAGTTAAGTTGATAAGCAGGAGAGGGCAGAATTGATTAGTATCGCTACTAAAAGAAGATTATTATTCCAAAACTCTTTCCATTTGCAAAAGGGTGTACGAAAAGTCACCCTCAAACTCTTGTATAAGAGGATAACGCCCCATTACATAGTCGCTATATTCAGCAATAGGATTTAACGGCTATTTTGGTGTCCTAATTCACCTGACCTTAATATAATTGAGCTATGTTGGCCATGGATGAAGCGATGTACTACACGGAAGGGAGCACTGCAAAGCAGAGCGGAGGTAGTACCGCCGTGGGAGAGCTGTTTCGAAGACCTCCTACAAGCTCAAATCCAAGCGTGGATTGAGAGGATTCGTCGGCACATACAGAAGGTCATTGAGCTTAAAGGTGGTAACGAGTACAAGGAGGGGCGGGCAGATTGAATAACTTCGCATAAATTGAATTATAAACAGCGGCGTTACTAGCGTAGGACAAAACTCATGAATACCTCCTCCGTATCGGTCAAGCAAATTCGAGAACGACTGGATCTCGAATTATCCTCACACAATATTAGGTAATTCCAAATCCATAACGACAGCATCGTGAACTATCTTCTCAGGAAAGGCAACATAGCCTTGTCCCTTGACAAAGGTAGCATTCCAAGGAGCCCGGGTATTGCCCTCAATCAGCTGAGTATAGAACTCAGCATGGGCAGGGCCATCAATCGCAGAATAAACCGGGTCTCCATCTGGTGTACGCTCATCAGCGAAGTAAAATCTAGTATTGTCAGTAAATTAGACAGCCGGCACCTGTGCAAAATCACTCAGAGGGCTTACTTGTAACCCTGGTCTTTATATTCTTCTGCTAAATAGTGAATTAAATGAGCAGCGCCTGCTTTGCCCACTCCTTGGGCTAACAGCGGGCGTACAACCATAAAAGGAAGCTTGTTACCAGTATAAATGAACGTTCTGGACGAGCTTTGGGGTAGCAAAGCGAAGGATTTTATAGCTAAGTGCGCCGCGATATAGGCAGAAACAATATTGATATTGTTGTCTGATTGAAAAGCGGAAATTTGCTGATCGAGAGTGGTTGACGGATTCATGCTGATAGCAGAAGCTATTGAAGTATTGAGTTATTTATATTTCTTTGCTTTCACTGCATAATTTCACTGTACAGTCCTAGCGGAACCGAATGGTTACATACCATTATAGACCACGACGCTTGGATGGCCAAGTTCTTTGACAACTGCAGCAAATACAACTTCAACAGAAGACGGGTCTCTGAGGTCCTCTTGAATCCGAAGGTATCCCTCTATGCCGCCCGCATGTTTGTCTGAGCGTGAAACCACGGCAACTTTGTAGCCTTGCACTGCGAAGGCTTGCGCAACGTCGACTCCAACGTTGAGACCAAAACCAAAGATAACAGCAACTTTGTCGCCCATATTTGGATCAAGGGGTTGAAAATAGACCTCGAATATATTCTTTTTAAATATTTCCGATTCCAGACTTCTAATGTAGTTAGAGATTTTAGTAAACTACGCGCGTTCAGAGACCAGCCGGAAATACTTGCAACAACTTAGTAAGTCTGTAATTAATACTCAGATCATTGCCCCACTTTAACACATGAATTATTATCCTGTGTGATTTGTTCTCGCCTTTACTATACACTTCCTCAATAGTTTTGACGTTGACAAATGAGGTCAAATTACAAATCCAATTTCCTCCGTTAACAAGGCCTATATTCAATATAAGGTCTTTCACTAAGACTGATCATGCGATCCGTACTATCTTAGCTTCGATATGATGCAACCAATCATTACTTAGCCTTACGGTCCAGATTACGGAAGGCTGGCAACAATTCGCGAACCTTATTTCTGATATAGTATTCCGAATTGTGGGACACTTTGTGGAACTAGATTAGGTAAGGCTAGCAACAATTTGCGAATTGTACCTCTTTTGGTCGTACGGGCTGTGTAATAACCTGGCATTACAAATCATGTGATATTAATGGGCCAGATATAATTTAGCACTAGCTCAGACGCTCAAGTGCCATAGTATATAAGGGCAACGTAGTATATTAGAAAGAAAGTAGGACAACGCCTTTTCTCCGTTCAAATATTATTTCGCCATGGCTAAAACCACCTTCCAATCCCTTATCCTAGCAAAGCACCCAAAAACGAACATTGTCCCTGGCGAGACCTTCAAACTGGCCACGAACCCAATCCTTACAGCGGATGACCTTAAAGATGGTCAAGTACTTTTGGAGACACTGTACATCTCCATCGACCCAGCAATGCGAGGATGGATCGAAGAAGGTACGTACGCACGCAGGAATTCAGCCTAGGCTTCATATTATCCAGGAATATTCGGCTGCCGTATCTTCATCCATGAAGCTAACAGACACAGGTTCAGGCTCCTATCGCCCTTCGGTAGAAATTTTTGTGGAAGTTGGGGCTGTTATGATTGGGGTTGTAATTGCAAACGTCCTTGCTTCTAAGGCCCCAACCATCTCCGTAGGACAGAAGGTTTTCACGTTCAATGCTGGATGGGCCGAGCTTGCAATTACTGATGCTGCGAACGTGACTCCGATAAATCTTCCGAATGGTGCCAAACTTACCGACAGCCTAGGAGTTCTGGGATTCTCAGGATTATGTGCTTATTTTGGCTTAATTAAAGAGGCAGATATCAAGGCTGGCGACTTTGTCGTTATTTCTGGTGCTGCTGGTGCAATTGGGACTGCTGCTTGCCAAATTGCCTTGTTAAAGGGCGCAAAAGTGCTAGGTACTGTGGGGACGGATGACAAGGTCAGCTATTTGAAGGAGCTGGGTTGTGATGCATTGAATTACAAAGACAAAGATTTTGCAAAGAAGTTTGAGCAAAAGACGGATGGGCTCATCGATGTTTTTTTTGACAATGTCGGTGGCAAGATTTTGGATCTTGCATTGAGTAGGGCAAAGCCGCGAGCAAGATTTGTTCTTTGTGGTGGTATGCTTAGGCGTTACTCTTATTAGGCAAGAGGTTGATTGCTGACGCTTTATAGCCACCAGTTTGTATAACTCTGGAAATACAGCGATAATTGAGGTAACTCTCTCTGCCACGAATGTTTTATTTTAGCATATGCTGACAATCGCAACTACGATAGAACTATCTGGACATCATTTTTAAGAGCATTCGGTACATTGCTGTCTCTTAAACCAAATTACATAGGGCTAACTTCTACCAAGCTTACAAGGCTACTTTATGAACGAATATGCAGATCAATTTTCTGTTACCACCAAGATTCTCGCACAGTGGCTAGCAGAAGGCAAGCTGAAGCGTAGCGAGACCATTATCAAAGGTGGGCTGGCTGTTGCTGAAGAGGCGCTCGCTGGCATATTCACAGGAACCAACACTGGTAAGCCTACGAGCTGACAATTTGTTGGGAGAGTTCATGATTCGCTGACTATGACTTAACTGTAGGCAAGTTGCTCGTTCAAGTCAAGGAGGAGAAGTGAGAGCACGGCTGGACTTAGACGTTGTGCCTTTTAATGGCAATCTTAAATTAGGGATCTAATGCAGTTCTGTTTAGATCTGGGAACCATTTTGCCTGCCAATTGGATACTTCTTAAAGGCACAAATTGGACTAGTTGTTGTGACTAAATATTCGCTTTGCTTATAATTGTTGTAGCAAGCAATGTGCGCTGCAGAAGTGAACTGCGTCCCCCAAAAGCTAAATTTGCAGGTACTTTTGCATGTACCCTCTAATTCCTCAAAGGGACTAGGATCCATTACTAGATTTAGAAGCTCTAAGCGAGAGCGAGAGCGAGAGTGGACACGAGAATAGGCTCTAGAGTAGGAGTGAGAGTTAGAGAGTTGGAGTAAGTACGAGAGTGGGAGCAAGAGCGAGTGAGAGCAACGATGTGAGAATTCATTAAGATAACGAATTTATGTACCCCTCTACATAAAGCACCACGAAAAGGCAATTAGTAGCCGCGAACGCCAAACAGTGCAGTCACTTCCAGACCACGCTGTCGCTTCCTCCAACTATGAGCGAAGCGAATATTTGGTCATGACGATTAGTGGTAGAATTAAGGTTCGCAAATTGTTGCCCGCCTTCTGTAAGCTAGCTCCATAAATCAAACTAGTGGCAGAATCAAGGTTCGCAAATTGTTACCCACCTTCCGTAAGCTAGCTCCATAAATCGAACTATGGTAGAATTAAGGTTCGCAAATTGTTCCTTGTTTCCGTAACCTCGTGCCGCAAGGTTGGGCATCAATCGCGGAATTGCACATTGTTTCCGCGTTTCAGATGATAACCTCGGGTAGAGACATTGAACTATCAAATCACAGTGTGAAGTCTTTTTTGTCAATACGGGCTTGGCTTGAGTACGATTCATTTAATCCAAGTTAGGCTACGTTCAATCCGAAACAGTCTAGCTATGTCTCCCCACATCCCAGCAATTGTTATGGGGATGACTCTTCCGCTGCGGAGACGGGTACAGGTCGGACCTTGGTGAGCCCAGTCTGGGAGGCTCAGACCAGTTCGCCCCAGCCGCCGGTGACGAAGTGATTGTGGCCGGTGACATACGATGAGCGATCGGAAACGAGAAAGGCGATCACCTCAGCCAATTCTTCCGACTTGCCTCCCCGGCCCTGCAGTGGTACCGTGGACATGAACTGCTGGTCGGTGATGCCCATGGCAGTGGTAATCTGCTTGCGCACCTCATCGCCGCCGGGTGTGTAGATTGGGCCGGGCGTCACGATGTTGACACGAACGCCCAGCGGCGCGAGCTCCTTAGCCAGGCCCTGGGAGTAGTTGTTCAGCGCTGCCTTGGCCGCGCCGTAATGCGCCATTGCGCCTGCGAATGGAACCAGGCCACCGGCCGACACGTTCACAATAGCGCCGTGCTTCGACTGCTTCAATGCCGGCAGCACTGCGGCCGTCACCCGGAGAGTTGCCAGGAAGTTGATATTCAGCGAGTCGATCCATTCATCATCGGGAATTGCTTCCAGGCTGGCATGAAGCCGAGCCGCGCCGACGCTGTTGATCAGGATATCGATCCTGCCATCCAAAGCCTCAAGCGCGGCGTGCCCTACAGCTGCTGCGCCTTCTTTTGTACGGGTATCACCCGCTACGAAGATGGCGCCTACTGGTGTTTCTTCGTGGGAGTTGCGGGCTGTAACCACGACCTTCGCGCCGCCATCAATCAGGCGCTGCGCCGCCGCTGCACCGATACCGCGGGAGCCGCCAGTCACGAGAGCCCGGAGCCCGGAAAATTCGTTGGTGAGATCAAGAAGATACTTCGACATAGTTTCGTTTGCTTCGTACAGTGCAGAGGAGGTTCGAGCTGCGGAGGATGCTCCCTCTCCCTTTTATACTGTTCATCATTAGCAGTCGGCGGGATTCTCAGCGCCGGGTAAAAAATGGTGCAAATCGTTCATCTCTCTACGCTAAAGCATTGCGATAAAATGATTGGTAACGTTCGTGTCGTGTTTTCGTGTTAGGTGCAACTGGTCATGGCGGCTCTTAGCAATCACTCGCAAATACCTGCCAACGTTTCATAAGCAAGATCGCCAATTATCTGGTGCAAGACATACCAATCACCCGCAAATACTTGCCAATGTCTCATAAGCAAGGTTACTAATTAGGTGCAGGGCATAGTACATGGTAAATGATGACGAAATCGTGTCACGGCTCGATATTAGAATTAAAGTTAAGAGTAGGGCGACCTCAGGAGGTATGTAAGCATTATTTGCCGTGCTCCAAAGCTTAAAGCTCGCAAATTTTTGCAATGTTTATCAACAATCAGTAGCGCAAATTTGTGCGAGCATATTTCTTAAATACCTGGCACGAGAGGTAGAAAGTCTCTTCTCATTATTCCTGTAATTGTTCATCACTAATCTGTTCTACTACAATCATTTTTTCCCCTCCTTAACACAGAGATGTCAACCAAACCATCATCATGAACGACCGAAAAGACCTAGGCACAGCCTCAGAAAATAATAATTTAGATGATAAACCACTGGAAGCTAATTTAAAGAGCGAAGGTGAGGCAGTGGTCTCATCTGAGGCTGTGGAGACGACACCAAAGGAGGATGAGATTGCCGACTATCCACATGGAACCCGACTTGTCATTATCACAGTTCGTACTCCTGTTATTCTGATACTTCGAAGAACCTTCCTAATAATATCAACCAACAGATTGCTCTCTGCTTGTCAGTTCTGTGCTTCTCTCTCGACAACACGATCATAGCGACTGCCATTCCTCGCATTACGGACGAGTTCCACGCCCTGGATGATGTCGGATGGTATGCTTCGGCATAGCTACTTGCCGGCTGCGCTCCCCAGCTGATATACGGCAAGCTCTATACATTTTACGACATTAAATTAGTGTATCTGATTGCCTTGTCTATATTCGAGCTCGGATCAGTTGTTTGTGGTGTCGCACCCAACTCTACAGCTCTCATTGTCGGTCGTGCAATTGCTGGCCTCGGTGGCGCCGGTATCTTCTCCGGCGCAATGCTTATCATTTCCAGAACCGTTCCTCTACGCCAACGCCCTACCTACACTTCTCTCATCGGCGCTATGTTGGCATTGCTTCTGTCGTTGCGCCACTGATAGGGGGCGCTCTCACGGATAAAGCTACTTGGAGATGGTGCTTCTATCTTAATTTGCCTATTGGTAGCGTAACAGCGTTCTTTATTGGGTTCTACTTTCAGTCTCCCGGGAGGACATCGAAGCCAAAATTTGGATGGCGAGCACAATTGAACCAGTTTGATGCCTTTGGTACTCTATTATTCGTACCATCAATAGTTTGCCTGCTACTAGCGCTGCAATTTGGGGGCTCAAAATACTATTGGGCCAATGCCAAGGTCATCGCCCTTTTTGTTTTATTTGGTGTACTCTTTGTCGGATTTGTCCTGGTCCAACTTTGGAAAGGGGAGAATGCGACAGTGCATCCAAGAATCTTTAAAGTCCGCAACGTGTGGGGTTCTGTTGTTTTCAATATCACACTCGGCGCATCGTTTTTTGTCGTTGTATACTTTGTGAGTCTCTTCCCTGCTCTAATCTGAATTCCATTGCTAATGATACTCTCTTGAAGATCCCAATTTGGTTCCAGGCAATTAAAGGCGCCTCCCCTATTAAATCAGGCGTTATGAACATCCCGATAGTCCTTGCAGTCATCATCTGCACCTTCATTTCCTGGGGCGGCATTACCGCCTCTGGCTACTATGGCCCATTTTTATTATTCCCATCTGTAGTTTCCTCCGTCGGTGTCGGCCTCCTCACAACTTTCCACGTCGATAGTGGCCATGCTTCATGGATTGGATATCAGGTTCTCTACGGCATGGGGATCGGAGCAGGCATGCAAGTCTGTTTTGTCGTTGTTCAGGTAGCGGTACCGCCCGTTGATATTCCTGTTGCAATGGCGTTGGTTGTCTTTGCACAGACTCTGGGAGGTGCCATCTTCGTTTCTGTCTCTGATACCATCTTCTCAAATCTGCTGGTGCAGAACTTGGCGGATGCCGTTCCTGGCCTATCACCCTATATTGTTTCATCAACAGGCGCAACAGCGCTTAAGAACGTTATTACTCCTCAGTACTTGCCAGGTGTTCTGGTCGCATATAACCACACGATCACTCAAACGTGGTATGCGGCTGTAGCACTAGCTGCAGTTTCCATCATAGGGGGTTGCGGCTGTTGATTGGACTATTTCCCTGAAAGAAAAAAAGGTCGACGCCATAGCTGGTGCCGCTTAATACCGGTTTTGATGTTCATAGTATGCATCTAATGCATGTGTGCGACTGATGGAGGGATATTTGATTGCCCTTAGAGGCTGTCAATTTGAATTCTGAACGTGTATCATTAATAGTTTGCGTTAGTAAAAAATGTGTATTACTGCAAGGGAAGAATACCCATCTATCATATAGCCTTGTCTGTGGAGACATCTATTGATAAAAGCGACTTAGAAGTAGGATGAAACAGCTTAGATTAGATAGCAATTTATCTTGATAGTTAATAGTATTTATTATTTTGTCATTAAGGCTAAGTTAGTTAAGTACGGCAGATGACCACTGAGAGATGACGTAGTCAATGATAAAGACCCTTTTGATAACTATGGCTACGAATAAGATTACTAAGCTGAAGATTGGTAATAACGCAGTAGGCGCGACGAGCCACCTCATCTCTCTCCTTGACGACATGCCGCATCATTCTGGTACATTAATCCCCCAGATCATACGAGGCCCCAGCGGGTCTGTGATGGTGATATAGAACCTCGTGCTTTTGACGATTTTCGACCTTGATTCACGTGCAATGGATGGCGAATCACGAGACAGCAAGCAGCAAGCTTGTTGGACATGCAAAGGTCTTTAATGAGTTTCATAGAGCCTCTCAGGCATCTCCCTGATCGAAAGTAACTTGTCTTCTAACGTTGTAGCAGATCGCAAAGTCCGGTGTGATAGGTCTTTCCCGATTTGTATTAATTGCACAAGGTCAAAAAGAGAATGCATTCGTCTAGCCACTCGACTATCGTGGCCGAAGCCAAGGGACGCCCGTCGATTTATCACTGGTCAGCACGCGCTCCCCAATCAGGTATTACCTGAAGGTGGAGCTATCTTTGTGAATATGTCCCGATGGGACATAACCTTGCAGGTGGAATTGGAGAAGAAGCATCTTTCTCGTAAATCTCTCGCTGCTCGCCATTCCTGCAAGTTTGCTAACGAACAATAGCGGCGCACTTTAATGTGTGGTCGAATGACGTGCCTGGTCAGTTATCACCCATACCTAGAGTCGGTGCCGACAGACAGATGATTCTCTCGTATTGTAAGTCATCGCGATTGCTTGTCCCATTCCAATTAACGTGAATCCTAACATATTAATATCAAATATAGTTACAACTATGGTGCCGCACCTATTGGCCCCATTTGGAGACGACAGTAGATTTTCCCAATTCCTCTTGAGAATTGCCCTCAAGGATGAAACACCGGCATCTAGTGCCGTACTACAAGGGATTCTAGCACTGTCATCATTGAAATTGTACGGGGGCGCAGAAGCCTCTCTATTCAAGAGCAAGGCAATCTCGATGCTCGCAGCTTCAGTGAAAGAAGGGATGCACCTCAGTGAGCACCTGCAGTGTCTAGCTGCCAGCCTGTTATTAGGCTGGTATAAGGTAAGATGAAAAGTTCTTCTACATGCATAGACAGCTAAGTCATAAATAGATCTCCAGTAGCACTGATACTGCTGATGGTTGGGCCTTCTTTGTGTGTGGGGCAATTAAACTTGCGAAAGCGATGTCTCTCCCGCGCATTTTGGGTAGTGACGAAGTACTTCTACTCGACTGGTTATCTTGCCATACTATACTTGCCCAGTTCAGCACATCTCACTGGCGTCAATCTGAGTCGTGCGTGTATCGTCAGCCGTGTGCAGAAGATCCGCAGCTCCGGAATATCTACTCACTCATCCCTGATAGATCACGGGTATGCTCTTTCTAGCGATCTTAGCTAAACTGTTGGCGCTATTGTTACTGACGATCGAAGATCATGAGCTTCCTAGGCTGCTCTTTCGAGTTTTTGGATATTCTTTCGCTTACTTGTTCTGCTGTGCTGCCTCGATCTCACCCCAACTTCCTGTCTGGAGAACATAAGCAACAGTTAGATTCTATAGAGCTGCGTCTCATATCAATACGCCGGCATAACGACTTTACCACAACTACACCTCGAGAGCAAAAACGAACAGACCTAGTTGCCGAGCTCTACAGACTAGCCGGACTCGTTTATCTTCACCGAGGCGGCCGAAGATCTCGAGTGGGCTTTCAGCCAACAGAAAGTGTCCTCAGAAACGCTTTTAGTATTATCAAACAGCTTGAATACTGTGAGAGCGTGTGGCCGCTGTTCATAATTGGATGTGAAGCTAGATCAGATGAGCAAAGGCTTCTTATCCACGAATTTTTTTCCAAGGCTTTAAAAAGACGGGACACTGACAATATACGGTCAATAAGGAGAATGATTGAATCATCTTGGATACAAGATGATCTATGTGAAGATCAAGAGACAGACTACCAACTAAAGATCAACGCTCTAATGAGCGCTAATACAGTTTTGCCAATTTTTATGTAGGGGCCTCTAAAGGATTATGCCTTTTAGGGTATAGATATAATCTTAGTAGATAAATTTAAACTTAGATAGATAATAAAGGCTAAACAACATTATCCTTTTTAAGAATTATGTAGAGATGGTGTATAAAATTAGACTTAGAGACAAAAAAGATATATCTTAAACTTCATTCCATTTAACTTCCTTAGCCCTATTAGCTTCATACTACTATTCATCTAATAGATTAGATTTCCCTATAAGACCTTAACTTAGATCCCATTATTCCACTTAACGCACTTAATACGACGACCGTCAGCACCCCTTCGATCCAAATTCACACATGGATGACTATTATCGTTCGCCCAGCTTCCTAGCAAATCGCCCGTACACCTGCCGCCGTTCCCGGTCTTGCCGCCGTAGTAGAACCAGGGCCCGGAGGCAAAGTAGACGGAATGACTGGTATCGTCCATCGTGACGTCGACGTTGTAGTTGCTTTGATGCTCATAGGAGGCGGTTCCTTGGGCACTGTTGCGAGAAAGGAAGCGGGAGTTAGTAAGCGTTGCATTCGTATAACTCGTAGGTTATAGATGAAATGGGATATGTGGGTTGAGGTAGGTGTAGAAGGCTTACCAGTTACCGCTTGTAAACTCATTGGCTTTACGATTAGCAGTGGCAGAGGCTCCCGTAGCAGCGCCTAGAGCGAAGACGGCAGTGAGAATGAAGCTGATTTGCATGGTGCTGATTGGGAGAGGGTGTTTGGTATTGCAGGATAAAGTTGAGGTGATCTTAATAGTCCCAAACTTTCGCTTTGTGGAAACTACTATCTAAAGCTCTTGTGAATGATGATGGATGAAGGAGAGTTTCCTTCGGACCTGAGAACCTATATATACCCTTTTGCTTAGAGACGAGCATCAAGCACATCAGCAGGCCGAGCAAGTCAGTGGGCTAAGCACGAGAGTAGAGGTATTTTTGCGACTGGTTGGATGCTGCAGCTTGCAAACGCCCTGGTCAGCAGCGTCTCAGTCTCCGAGAGTTCGTGGTAGAGGATTGGCGATGGTGGGGCCGCGAGGCAGATCGAAGGCGCTTGTAGTTAAGCTCAGCTCGTATCTGGGCCAGTGAGGGGCTAGTCCGAGGGGGGTATCGCGTCTGAGGAGGGTATCGCGACTGAGGAGGCAGGACTGCAATACCGTAATTCATGCTACATCAGGTCAGCCTCCTACTGTGGGTGGCACAGTTCTATGCTGTGTTGAAATACTGCTGAATGGCATTATTCCCTAGGGTTCAGCTCATATGGTTTGGATAGAACTAAGTTTCAGCTTATATAGACCTTTCGTCACCCTGTTGGCACTGCTGCCGACACTGGCTTCTTGAATACCCCTCTTTGACGATCGTGCATCTGGGAAATTACCTTATCTCAGCCCCTAACGACTAACTGGTTTTGGACCCTAGTTGGCTAGCTTTCATTCCTGGTGTAGAATGGACTTCCAAAAGCGGTGCTATCCGAGTGTCAGAGATACGCGGGCAGTTATTTTTGCAACCCCACTGCACAGGTTTAGGTATTAATATAGACTTTGAGAGTTTATATTTAGTGCACTCCTTTGGCTTAACCTAGTGTATATAAGGCACGAGTAACCACTCATTAGATTAGACAGATCACAATCAATTCAAGTCTTCACTCAATCTTTAATATCAACTTAGGACCTCATAAGCCAACCTTATAGAAACTTTGTGCCATCAACTAAAACCACACAACAAGATGTTAACAGATAGATGGAAGGTTACCTGGACGACATGCGGTCTCATAGGAATAAGGATCGAAGGATCGAAGGATCGAGGGATCGAAGGATCAAAGGATCGAAGGATAAAATGAATACTAGGGGCAAGCGTCTATTATTGTAACCACCGACTCAAAGGGAAGGTGACCTCGCTTCATAGAACCAGCTCGCATCTAACCAAGAGCGTACCCGCCCCTCCCGCCGCCTCCCGGCATCTTCCCTGTCACAGGGGGCTGCCCAATCAAGAACACGGACAGCAAAAGGTTCCATATTTGCGATTGGGGATATTTGATTGGCAGTGTATGAAAGCTGGGGTCTCACTATGCCCTGATAGACACCAGCCACAATAGCATCCGCTCTTGAGAGTGCGAGACGGCGGTTAGGTCGAATAAGTGCTTGAGGCGCCGGTATGAGGCGGGGGAGGAGACAGAGATATGAGGCTGTCATAGGCTCAACACATGGTTCTGTGGTTGTTTCGCCAATGATAGCGAGGAGGCCAACTGCGTCTAATTTCCAGTCATTGCGCGAGTTTGGGAATTCGAGAACCATTGCGGGATAGTTTCCTATTTTGATAAAGAAGATATGTGTATTATCAGAGTAGTGGAAACTTTTAGAAAAGAGAAAGGTCAAGCTGAAATATGAACCTGCATGTGTTCAGCCTCGTTGTTGCATTCTCTACCCTGTTAAATCTATATATAGTCAGTTTCGGCAGAGCGGTCTACCATAGCAATGTCACTTGGGGGGGTACAGAGGGGTGACAGCAACCATCATGCAGGTCGCCGTGTTAATATTAGCTGCAGGACGAACCACACAAGCACCAAGGCTGCCTATTCTGTTCACTCACAAAAGAGTGATACATAAATACATAAGTAGAAGGTTTTCTGTCCGAAAGCTCCGTTGGCCAGTCTCGATTTTCAAAACAACAGTTGTATCGTTGCCTTCGCACCTACTTTGCAGAGAGCCTCCGTTTATGGCGTGACTGGATTTGTTCACCATAGTACTACATGGAAGTGTTTTCACTTTTAAGCTCATAGAAGAGTTTGACGTGAGCTTCAATTCCCACAGTTGTGCTTGGAAGCCGCAATCAGCCATCTCTTACAGTGCCTCAACCACACCACCCCTCTCCTCCAACTCCGTCTGCGTAGTACAGCGGCACAGACCAGCCTTCTTGTCCTATCTGCAAAACGTCCACATTATTTATCATCTGTTCTCGATCAAGCCATCGCCATCGCCATCACCACACCCACAGCATGGGCCAATACTTCATGATCTCAGCTCCTCGATTAAGGAGGGCGTTAGGAAATGGAGGCAAGCTTCGGGAGATGTTATTTGGCGGGACGGCCAAAGCCCTTGTCCATGTCCTCGCCGTCCCAATTGAACCGCAGCTTCCCCCCTCTAGCTCCCTAGACTCCACACTCGTGCCAACAGAACCCAAATACACTCCCCCTGCCATTGATGTGGTTACATCTGGCCCAGCCAAGGACCCTCCGACGGTGGTGCATAGTAGACCGGGGAAACGTCAAGCTAATGACGAAGCGCCTAGCCAGAGGGTTAAGAAACTCGAGACAACTACAAGCAGTGATTTCGACAAGGGGGCCAAAGCCAGCTTTCTAACCACATTCCCCAGTCTCCCCCCAGAACTGCACGAACTAATCTTTGCCCACCTTGACTCCATCGAGGATCTCATCTGTCTCAGCGTCACAAGTCGATACTTCTGGGTCATAGGATACAAGCACATCCAGCAGTACTACACCTCCCTCCTCGGGCGCTGGGCAGGCCACAACATCATCTGCATCGGTGACTACGTCGATGCGGGGGACTATCCACCGCATCTATTCTCCGCTGAAGAGGAACAGGAATTAAACCAGATGAAAGTAGGATTCGATGGGAACTGTCTAGACAGCAGCGCGGGTTCAGATACCAGCGCGGATGCCCAGCCGTTAACGCTCTATGATCTCGCTATAGAGCCTATGGGTACTATAGAAGAGGTCGTTGATTTGTACCAAACATCCACGCGCACATTGCACGCATGTATGCGCCGTTGCCGCTCATCGAAGCGTCTATCCGACTTCAAGCACCCGGAGCTAGTCATGAGAAACTCGACATACTTCCCCGCCAGCCAAACCTGGATCCTCCGCAACCTAACAACCCACGAGTTCGTTCTCCCCACAGCCGTAGCCCTAAAACCCGAATACATAAACGGCCCATTCATCCACGGTCTGGGATTCGGTGAGGTGGTCATGGCGCGCACGTGCTGGACGTCAGACTATGGGGTCGCCATGAGCTGCGGCGCGGATATCTGTCGTGGGGTATGGGCGGGGCATCGGTTTGATATCACGACGCTCTCACGACACGATGAGGAGAGTAGGGGGGGGGAGTGGACGGATGTGAGTGAGGATGTTAGCAAAGAGATTGCACACATCTGGGAGTGTGAAGACGGGCCGGATTGGCGAGAGATAATCCATAATACAATCTCAGCTCTGGAGCGGGGTGATGATTCCGACAGCTGTGTCTCCGACGATTGATAGGATGATCTATCTAAAGCTGTGTGCTGAGAGCCTCAAGTGGGCAGCTCTAGTCTAGATCACGCAACAGTCTAACCATCATGTGGGGCACTAAAGATAAAGGAGTCCTCGAGGGGTTACCGCGATGTTGAGCGGATGACGAATATGGATATGGCCGTGATATCGAAAAATGGCTTTCTTCCGGATATTATTACCTGGTCGAAACCTATGGTGGTGGAGTAGTTTCTTGTGAAGGAAGCTGTGGGGGGGGCTGGTATTAGTAACACTCTTTGTCATTCAGACTCGATGGTAGACAGAAAGTATGAGAAGCTTCGCAGTGAGCTGGAAAGATGGGACCATCAACATGGTAACGATCCGCGTGGGGTGGTTGATTTCATCGGCAGAAAGTTGCTTCTGCCTAAAATACACGATGGCTAGCTTATACATGTTATAACAGTAACAAGGTAGCCAGCCTACCTCACCTCTTTTCCAGCTTCGTGCGAATCATAATATAATTTCGTCTACAACTCCCTGCACCGTCGTGTATAAGAGGGTTGTCAGGTGACAGTCACTCTTCTCCACGACGAGGAAACAGACACCGACAACAAGATAAAACAAAGCCCAAACCCCAACAATCTCATCACACCACACACACCCTAAATCTCCCTAACGCATTCTCCAGGAGCCTGTGTAGGATACCACAGCAAACCAAACCAACAGCAAGAAGTCCACGAGTCCACGCTTCTATTCACCACAGAGACAGCATAGCACGAACCCAACTTTCTCACAAACCTCTCATTTCATTCAAACTTAATTACACTCTCCCCCTCCTCTCCCTCCTCCCCCTCCTCCCCCCCTTCACCCATTCTCACATTCTCACAATCTACAAACCCCTCTCTCCACAAACTATCTACAACCCCCCCTCTACAACCCCCCCCCCTCCTCCCCCACCCCACCAACCAACCAAGCCAAAAAAACAACAACATGCACGCACAAACATCTCAATCAAGAAGTCAAAAAAGCCAAAAAAGGCAAAAGCCAATCAAAACAAAATCACTCAAAAAACGACCCTTGCAATTATTATATAAAAACATACAACCCAACCACCTTCCACACACCAAACCCAACCCCAAAAAAGAAGAATCCCCCCTATCCCGTCCAATCCATAAACCCCACCCATCTCTATCAAACTCTATCCCCCCCCCATCCCTCTAATCTCGCCCCTCCCTCTCCATGCACCAATAGTACCCCCCAATGGTTCCCAAAACAAACAGAAAAAGTCCGCAGATCTACCTCTAACCCTCCCCTTTCTCTCTCCTGGTTTCAACGAGATGGGAGAGATGGCGGTATAAAGCCAGCCCTGTCCACATCTCGGCCATCCACCCCTCCCCCCTCCATCCATCCATCCTTCCTGACAAAATAAAAGCAGTGCAAAAGAAAAAGAAACTGTATAGTGTATTTGTAAACTTTGTAATCCCCTCCCTCCCTCATCGAAGGGGGGGAGGAGACGGTTTTTCGAGGCGTCGGCGTCTGTCGGCATCTTCATTTTTTTATTGATAACAAAAAATTAAATTCCGGAAACTGCTGGAGGACTTTATATAAAAGAATTCGCCCAAATCTCCCATCATCTATCCCATCTCATTTCGCGAGAATTAAGGGAAAAAAGAAAAGGGAGAGAGGTTTTCTGCATTTCCGTTTGAATTGGGCGCCGGGGGGGTGGTGGTGTGTGCAAAGAAAGAAGAAGAAGACGTTGAGGTAAGGAGAAAAAAATAGAGTCGAAGGAAAAATGACGTTTATGTCGAGACGGTGTCGGTTTAGACGGTCTTCTCGTGTTGAGTCGAGACGCGCTGGAGGGAGACGACTGTGAGACACGCATAGTTAGCTGAAGTTCCAAGATTCTCAAAACGCCAAGCGTTTCATCACCACCGTAACCACCACTACAACCACCACAAGATGGGGAAATAAACTTACCAAAGTCCTCAAGCGAACGTTGCTTCGCGTTCTTCTTCGGCGACTTGCCGTGCATGAGGTTATCGAATCCGCTCGAGTCCTGGAGGAGGTAGTACAGCCCGCCCATGATGCAGAAGACACCAAACGAGAAGATCCAGATACGAACAACAGCGACGATGGACGTCTGTCCGCCCACGAACCATCCAAAGAGCGTGAAGAAGGTGGCGAGCACATCGACGATCAGGATGGCTCCCGCGAGCTGCCACGACGGGATGGACGACCAGAAGGGTCCGTTGGCACGGGTGATGAAGATGAGCCAGTTCTCGGTGAGAGAGATCTCGAGGAAGAGGACGGGGTCTATCTTTCCAAAGTTCTGCACGATACCGCCGTTCTCGCCCTGGGCAAGCATGGTGGTCAGGGTGATCCAGGTGCCGACGGCGAGGACGATGCCGAGAAGCACGGACATACCCCAGAGCTTGGGCAGGTTCCACTTGACGGGGGTCTTGGAGAAGGGCGCGTTGTCGTAGGCGATGGCGAGGGTGGCAACATCGGCGAAAATGGCGATGAAGACGACGAGCTCAATGTTAAGCGACTGGTTCAGGATGGCGATCCAGAGACCAAGGAAGATCTCGAGATGGATGGACAGAGCGATACGGTAGACAACGTAGGCGTACATGCGGTGGAAAATCTGGCGGGAAGTCTTGAGAGCGTCGATGATGGCGCCGAGACCAGGAGCCAAGAAGACGATATCAGCGGCAGAACGAGCAGCGTCAGAGGCACCCTCGACGGCAATACCGGTATCGGCCTTCTTCAGGGAGGGAGCATCGTTGACACCGTCACCAGTCATGGCAACGAGGTAACCACGCTGTTGGAGAATCTCGACGACGTTGTACTTGTGCTGGGGGAAAACCTCAGCGAATCCATCAGCGGCCTCAACGAAATCGTAAACCTCGGAACCGGGCATGTCACCACCACCGCCGAGACCGAGACGCTCAGCGTTGTAGACGTTGGTACCGAGACCGAGCTGGCGGGAGGTTTCACGGGCAATACCGACGGCATCACCAGTCAACATCTTAATGGAGAGACCGAGAGTCTTGGCTTCGTTGATAGTGCGGGCGGTATCGTGACGAGGGGGGTCAGAGCAGGGCATGATACCGAGAATCTCCCATTGGCCTTCGCCGCGCTTGCGGGCAACACCGAGGGAACGGAAACCACGGGTAGCGAACTCAGCAACCTTGTTCTTGTAGGCCTGGTCGACGTCCTCAGGGATGGCGTGGTCTTCCTCGACAGTCTTCAGGACGAAAAGGGGAGCGCCCTTGACACAGATGATGCGCTCGCCTTGGGGAGACTCGACGATGGCTTGGACCTTCTTGGAGACGGGATCGAAGGGGTGGAACTCAATAACCTTGTACTTGGAGAGGACAGACTTGGCGCGTGGGTAGAAGCGGAGAGCCTTGAGGAAGGCCTTGTCGATAGCATCAATACCCTTCTTCTTGCGGGAGGCGGCCAAACAGGCAGTCAACATGAGGTCATCGGGCTCGACACCCTCGACGGTGAATGGCTCGGCGAGAGAGAGCTTGTTCTTGGTGAGCGTGCCGGTCTTGTCAGAGCAGAGAATCTCAACACCGGCGAGCGACTCAATGGCGGACAGCTTCTGGACGATGGCCTTCTTCTTGGCGAGGTAAGCAGCTCCGACAGCCATGGTGGTGGTGACGACAGCGGGGAGACCGACGGGGACACCAATGATGGTGATGGCCAGGGTGAACTCGAGGATCTTGACGATATCATTGGAGCGGTAGAACGAGGAGACCCAGACGATCAAGTTGGTGAGGATAACGAGGACGAGCAGCACCGTTCCGATGCCGTTCAGGACTTCAGTGAAATGACCAGTGCCGGAGGAAGCCTGGTTGACCAGGGCAGCGGCACGACCGACGAAAGTGTTGTCACCAGTGGCGGTGATGACCACGAAGGCCTCACCACGCTTGACACCGGAAGAAGCGTAGCACTGGTCGCCCTTGTGCTTGTCAACAGCAAGGGATTCACCAGTGATGGCAGATTGATCGACCTGGAGGAAAGCATCTTCGGTAACAATTCTACCGTCAGCGGGGATAATAGTACCCTGTATGGTCAGCAGCGTCCATTGGCGGGGGAGGACCATGAACTCACCTCCTCAATCTGGAGGATATCACCGGGAACAACATCAGGGGCGTCGACCTCGAAGAGACGACCGTCACGGAGAACAACAGCCTTGAGAGCGAGCGTCTTCTTGAGCTCGTCGACGATGGAACCGGCCTGGTATTCTTGGATGAAACCAACAGCTGCGTTAAGCAGCAGAAGCGCGCAGATGACACCGAAATCGACCCAGTCCTCAAGACCCGCAGCAAGAACGGCAGCAGCCTAGTGTCGGGGCGAGAAATGTCAGTCCAGTAATGACAGAAGTGGAGCAGCAGTCAACCAAGAAACGGTGACGTAGCAGCCTCATATTTCAGGCCATGATGTTATGATGGGGAGATTGGGAAAGCAAAGG
Organism: Pseudogymnoascus verrucosus; assembly: GCF_001662655.1. Taxonomy (NCBI): domain Eukaryota; kingdom Fungi; phylum Ascomycota; class Leotiomycetes; order Thelebolales; family Thelebolaceae; genus Pseudogymnoascus; species Pseudogymnoascus verrucosus. The sequence continues at coordinate 426,864 of NW_017263664.1, forward strand.
GCGGATGGGTGAGAACTAACCTCCATGACGAATTGAATAGGACCGATGAAGTATCCGAGGAACTTGAGGATCAAGTTCTCCTTCTCCTCTCTCATCTGATTGAGACCGTACTTCTTGCGACGCACGGCGACCTCCTGCTCAGTGAGACCAGTGCGCGTATCGGTCTGGAGCTGGTCCTCTGGGATGATGCGACCAGTGGCTGGGTTCTCCTCCTCCTCCTCTTCTTCCTCGGCGTGGCCGTCCTGGGACTCGAGCTCGTCGATCAGGGCGTCCATGTCCTCGTCCTCCTCCTCATCCTCCTCCAATGGCTTGTTCTTGGAGGTTGGCGGCACGCCGCTACCGCCGGCGGGAACCTCATTCTTCTCGCTGAAGTTGCCGGACTCAATGGTGGAATTGAGGTGTTGAGCGCCGGCCGCGCCAACGTGGCCGGTGTTCTCGGCCATGGTGGGCTGAGGTGGTCACTCCGAGAAGCTTGGGGTTTGTCGGATGATGTTTTTCGTTCGCAGAGGTGTCGGGACAAGCGACGTGTTGCGAGACGCGACGACGCTGTCTGTAAACAATGAAGAGGGATCACGAAGGGGTTGTGATCCAGCGAGGCTAAAATAGAAGGGGAAAAAGGCGATTAGTCGATGTGGTTGGGGAGAGAGAGGGAGGAAGGAAAGGGAAGGAGAGAAAGGGTGATGGGCGATGATGAGTGATGGGCGAGGTGTAGAGAGGGGAATTGAATCGTGAGAATTTGGAGCTCTTTGATTGGGAGATGGGGGGAGAGTGGGAATATGAGGCGACGATTGGGTTGGGGGGTGTGGAGGTAGGAGGGAAAGAAGAAAGTACGGAGGAGGGAGGAGAGAGCCGTGGTTGGTGGCACGGCGAGAGCGACCATGTAGAGTTACTTATAGTGGTATTGGTAGGTACATGAGGGTGTCAGGAAGGTACTAAGGGGAGCTTGATGAAAGTGGATGGAAGTAGGGTGGATTGAGGTGGATTGAGGTGAATTAGAGTGAGATGAATGTGAATTAGTATGTAGAGTTGTTTGCAGTGCAGATGTACTGTGGATAGCAGAGTGGTCTGTGTGTAAGTACTAGAGTGGCAAAAGTAACTTGAGTGACTTGAGTGACTCCACAGCAGGCTGGCATGAAGAAGGGAAATCAAATGGGAGATGGGAAATGGGCAAGGAAAATAGCAAGGGAAGAGAAAAACAACAAGGGAAGGAAACGAGCAAGGGATATGGGAAATGTCAGGCTAGTATGTCCCGGAGCTGTAGGTTACAGTAGCGTGTTAGTCTGCCGTAGATTAGTGGTAGGGTAGTGGGATTAGTGGTAGGGGAGTGGAAGTGGTAGGGTTGAGAAGTGGTAGGGAAAGTGGTAGGGAAGTGGTAGGGAAGTGCTAAATAATAGGAGTGGTAGAGTGGGTAGAGTGGCAGAGTGGCAGAGTGGGTAGAGCAGTGGAGTCGCGGTAAAGTGCTATAGGAATAGTACACTGTCAGAGTAAGCACTTGGGGTGGCAAATGAAGTACCTTTGCTATAGTGGATGGTTAGTTAAAGGAGTAGGAGTTGTAGTCGCAGTCGCAGTCGCAGTCGCAGTCATAGCAGAGAGGAATAGCAGTAAGAGTGTCCACAGTCATAGCAACGCGTACTATACGAAATCATATACAGACGCCAGACAACAGACGCCAGACAATAGTACGGCAGTAGATAGCAGTACGGTAGATAGCAGTACGTACAGTAGATAGCAGTACGGTAGACAACAGTATCCAGATAACAGCAGTATCCAGATACCCGTGTTACGGAAGGAGCAAAGCGTTCCAACCCCCAACCCAACCGTTGGACTCACCACCACCACCCGTCAGAGACAACACCCGCAAAACCATCAGAGACACAAACAACGCCGCACAAACAAACAACCACCTCCAAATCCCATCCACCACCCAGGAGTACCACCACCACCACGACCACCACCCCCAGCGCAAACCTCTACCTCCCCATCCCCCCCCGTCCACCACCAACCAAGGTATCCCCCTCCACCGCCCGTAGTCCCATCCACCGGCAATCACCATTCTCTAGCAGTCCACACCTGGCCCGGCCCTGCCTGCCTACCTGCCCCCATCCATGACACCTGGCACCTCACCAATCACACCCCCCTCTCCACCGCCGAGCTCTCCCAAAGCGATCTTAGCACTGTTTACCTGTCTCAGTAGCTCCCAATTAGCCCCCACTTAGCGCCACCTAGCGCGTCATCGTGGGATGGGAGTGCAGATGGGAGTTGGTTGGCCCAGGGTGGGAACCTTGGTTTTTAAGCCTGCGCTGCGTCTGGCCGTGGTTGCGAGGATGTGCGCTGTGGGATGCTGTACAGTACTGTTGTAGTAGATGGACGGGGGGAAGAGAGGAGTAGGGCGGGGGGAAGAGAGGAGTAGGGCGGGTTGTTGGTAGGGATGGGTAGGGATGGGTAGGGATGAGGAGAGCTATACGGCATCCACATCCCATCACGGGATGTCCACATCCAAGGGGGCGTGACATGCTCCACCTACTCCACTTGCCTTTGCCTACTGACACTGCTACCACTACTAACACCACTAACCACTAACACTACCAATTACTGTCTACTCTACTGTAAACAGCAGCAAACAGCACACGGGAAAGTACACACCTCACCACCTCCAAGTACCACATACACCAACGTCTCCACCCTCCCACCACCACCACCCAATCCATCCCCATCTCCTGCCCGGGGATCACCCCATCTCCTCTCCTTGGCGCTTGCAAACTCTTTCATCATCGTCTTGGCTAAACGCCGTCGTCGTCGTCGCTCACTCACAGGCCAAGCAAGTTAAGCAAAGCAAGCGTGCCCAGAACGCGATAACGCACGGAATACTAACCGTACAGGCAGGTAGGTAGAGAGATTGGCGTTTACGGAGGCCGCGAGGGGCCAGAAGGGCACCACACCGAAGATACAGATACCGAACGTGAGGGGATAGAACTTTTTGGGCTGTTCTGGATGCGTGTTACACAGCCAGGCATAAACGCGCATTCCACCGACGTCATCGCATTCTTTACATCGGCCACCACCACCGCGCATCACCGCGCATCTCATCCCTTTCCCCTCCCGTACAGACCTGATCTAGCTTCATATTCACTAAGCTATCATATATCCCCTCCCGTACCGACCGCGCGCGACTCATAACAACCAACGGTGGTGGTTGTCGTTACATCATCATAGTCCAAGTCAAGTTAAGTCAAGTCACGAGGAAATAATACCCAGACCGACGCCGGGAGGGGGGGAGGAGGGAGAGGGGAGAGAAGAGGGAGTACGTAAGGGGCGTCTAGCTGACTAATCACCACACACACCTTTTCTAATCTCTCTTTTCACACACCCCTGGTTCCCTGTCCACACACCACACCCTACCCTGCGTGGCTGCAAACAAACCAAACACCCACGCAACGCCACGGGCCGCGCTCAGACCGAGTCGAATGAGTCGCTTACTTAGGTAAGTTAAGTTAACCCGTTCTAGATGCGGTGCCGTTTGTCTGTTTCACACGTGGGGCGGCTAGGTGGGATAGGGTGGGTGGGAGATATAATGAGGAGGGAAGGAGTACTACTGTATAATAAGGTATGCTGGAAAGTATAATACAGGGCTGTGATGGAGCTGTGATGGAGCTGTGGATAGACCTTGACCTAGACCAGGGCGTAGGATGAGATGGATGGGAAAGGGGAGACAGATAGAAAGGGGAAGGGGGTAACGGCATGGGATGGTAGTAGATGGGTTAATTTCGCAAAACTAAACTGTGGATTCACTACATACCGAGGCGCGTGCTTGCTTTCTTGCTTGCTTGTTTGCTTGCGCGTCGTGTCGTCGTGTCGTCGCCGAGGGATAGGGGGACGTGAGCTTAATAGGCCGAGATGGCATGGTAGACACATGCAAGAAAGACAGGAGATGAAGGAGCAAGGTGCGCACGTACTCCACGGTAGGAATCAAGCTATTGCCATGAGCCTTGGAATCTACAGCTGGTCAGTAACGGCGTTATTATCAGTGGGAGGAGTTCAATGACAACGTTGTTATCAATGGGAGGAGACGGGGTGGGTGGGGAATTGAGTATACAGAAGAAATAAATATCACAAGCATAATAACACACGAATCGAGTCTATGCTATGAGCTTTGTCTTGGTCTTGGTCTATAGGTGTAGGGTCTACGAGTGGTTTGGTAACAACATTATCAGCTGAGAGAGGACGGGCTGGGATTCAGTAGACGGGAGAAATAAAATATCACGGCGTAATAGGATACAAATCGATGTTTATGCCTTGAGCCTCGTTCCTGGTCTGTAGCCAGAGTCATCGATCAAGCTCCACGCCATGAGCTTCGTTCCTGTTTTATAGGCGTTTTGTCTACGAGTGGTTTAATAACAACATTTTATCAGCGAGAGAGAGCACGGGCAGGAAATTGACTATATCAGAAGAAATAAATATCACAGCACAGCAACATACCACCACCTCGCACAGAAGAAAAAAAGGTATAGGGCACAACATCTCATATCGATTAACACGCCCATCTGTGTAACTACAACTTATAATAAAAGGAAGAAAAAACAACTGAAGTCAATCCCGTTCCGTTCCGTCTATTTCTTTTGCGCGCGCTAGAACCTATTCGTGACACAATTCATCTTGCGATGGTAATGCCTCCCATGATGGATATGTTTGGTATCCCCCAAAAAACGCCGTCTAATGCTTCGCTGTGACCGAGTCGCCGGTGAGTTTCTCGACGTAGCTCTTGGCCCTGTGGAAATAGTCAGCAAACGTGTCCGCAGACAATAAAGGGCGGTCGGTGATGGACAAAATGCCACCACCCAGGAACGGAGAAAGGAGATACTCACATATCACCCATAGCAACCATACAAATCGTCTGCCAAACGCCCAACCCAATCCTAGGCACCACCCCGCGATAAAGCCCCTTAATCCCATTCTGCGAGTAAATATAACTGAACGTCTTCCCCACCGTCAAGTTCTTCGGCCTATTCGGATCCGCAGTCTTACTCTGCATCTCCACGCGAATAACCTCAATCGGCTGATTCCACGCCGACAACCCTCCACCCAGCCCACTAGCAAGGATCTTCTCCCACGCTCCCAGAGCAGCGCCCTCCTCCTTCCCAGTCGCCTTGCGGATCCCGGACTCGGCAAGACGCGAGAGTCCGAAGCGGGACCCCCAGTTCGTCATCTGACGGATCGCGACAGCGTTCACGCCCTTGTTGATACCCTTGATACCCTCCTTGCGGTAGATATCCGCGAAGGTGGCAAAAGTCGACTGGGGAGCGACGCCCGTGGCGGCGAGCTTGGTCTTGGTGATCTCAACGGTCTTCATGCAGGTGCAGAAGCCCATGGTGGCGTAGGCCTGCGCGACGCCACCGGCGACACCGCCGCTGATGCCGGCGGTGAAGTCGCCGGCGCCGAAGGTGCGGGCGTAGTATTCGGCTTCGGAGGCGACGAAGAGGAGGACTGCGCCTTTGGTGGAGGCTTCGATCCAGGCCCAGGGAATGAGACCTTGGTAGACTGGAGAGAGGAAAGGTTAGTTACGGGTTTTTTGGGGGGTGTGTGGGGTTTGTGGGGGAATCCGGGGATGGGATGGGGGACTAACAGCCAAAGACACCGCCACGGCCCCAGATGCGGCCCAGGGCGCCGGCGAAGCTGTCACCGCGGTTGGCGGCCATGGTGGTCTTGGTGACCTCCAATGGCTGGCCGAGAGTTGTCACCTAATGCAATTCGTCAGTCGTGTGCTCCTATCATCATCCATCTCCAAATTGCCCAATCCCGATCCTCGGCATGGGAAATCGGGACAAATAGGCATGTGGACACGCGGGTATGTGGTATATGCTCACCTCGAAAAGATTCAGCCCTGCTCCGAGGAGCAGGTTGCTGAACTTGACGGGCTTCTTCTCCAGCTTGGGAGGCTGAGTCTCGACGACGGCGACGGACATGCTGGCGGATCTGATGCGTTTAGGGGGTCCTGACCAAGGAAGACGGGGTGCTTCGTTGCGGAGGGTGAGGAGGAGATGTCGGTAACGCGGAGAGAACGACGCTGGGCTGGATTCGGGGTAAGTAAGTGTGGGGACCGGAGGAAGGAGCGGAGAGTGTGCGAGAAGGAGTTTTTGTGAGGTACTGGTGGTGTTGGGGGGTGAAGGTGCGAGGGATGGATTGGATGCTCTTACAGCTATAACCGAGTAGCGCTTGATAACAGACAGGGAAGCCAAGAGTTTCGGGTCCCGATGGGGGATATCGGAAGGTTGATGCGGGGTTCGGAAGATTGATTGAGCGATGGGTTTCTCGATTGAGATGAGTGATGAAATGCACCGAGATATTGATGGATAAGGATAATATATTGTTTTTTAAAGAAACGAGGGGGGGAAATGTCTAGAGATAAATGGAAGGGCGGGCGCGTTTTTGGCGGGCTGCGGCTGCGGTTACGGTCTGGACGACCGATTTTCAGGGGATCACGGGAAATCGGTGAGGTGGTGCAGGGGGCTAGCGGGTGCGGAGATCGCAGGTATTGGGGTGCGTGGGCGTGTTCGCGTAATTCAACGGCTCAACAGTCGGTAAAAAAGTTGGGGATGGGGACGGGAAATGGCTTGTGAATTTTGGGGAGGTTGGAGCCTGAGGCAGGAAGTGGTGAGGTGGGGAGTTCAACGACATTACAACAGTATAACTAACGGCAAAACAGTATTACTATATGCGCTGGGAATACTGCTGGTTGATATCTTCTATCATCACTTCAGGATTTAAGAGGGTGTTGATCCACGTACCTTGATATTGCTTGACAAATTTAAATGCTACAGTTACAGCCAGCGATTTTATTACATCTCCGAAAGTCGGCGGTTGATTATATTCGTGATTATTTATTAATAATCATAAGAAGCATGATTATTATTCCAGAGGCAAGTAATCATAATCATGACTACCTATGGTTTTCAAAAACCAATAATCATCATCGTTAATATTCCTGGTTTTCAAAAGCACATAATCATAATAATAACTATTCGTGTTTTCGAAAGCTAATAACCATCATCATCAATACCTATGCTTACAGATATATATTCATGGTTATATAAGATTTGAGTATTTAAATATCCATGATTATGATGATTATTCTTGCCAACCCCGCCGAAAGAAGGCCTGCAGTTTTTAAATCTGTTATTTAATCATACCTACTTTGACCACCTTAATTTCTTGCCGTGACATGGAAGCTGAAATGATAATCAGCCATCCTCCCACCACCGCCCTCAAACCATCTACTTTCACACAGAACATCTATATTTAGTCCCCGACATACACATGACTATCAAATACGACCATAGACTCAAGAGAATTGGGCATCCCGTCCGCTCTGCCATACACAAGCTTGTAATCTACTCGCTCTATACTCTCAATCGTGCCAATAGGCATAGCGTGGAATTTGGGCCCCTTGCCGCTTTGAAGGGTAAAGCGAAGGGTGAGCAGGGTGAGCAGTGCGTGAGCAGGGTGAGCATAATGGGGCGAAGTGAACTTTTCGTGTCATTTTCGCGTTACTTTCGCGTTAGACTGAAGTTTAGCCCTTAGTTTAAAACACCATGTAAGGCATTGCTCTCTTAACCTTTCCCAAGGTGATTCGTCATTGACCGAGCCACGAAAGTAGAGACTCTACGCTTAGCTCGCTCTCACAAAAGTTGTGATCGGCGATTAGCTTGTTGCGGAAGATATTCACAGAGAGGAATAAGAGGCTTCAAGAATTGAACCTACTTACCGCTTCAAATACAACGAGGGAGACATTTCTTACAAGTCCCCATCAATAGACTCGACAAATCTCGGTCATTCTCCTAGCCAAGTGTAACTTCACACGCAACAAACCACATCAACGGTCTCTCGATCTGCTGGAATATTGTTATTCCGTAGCCGCTAATGCGTGGCTATCACATCTCATCACGAGCGTGAAGAAAACGTGGACTCCAACTATTGGAGCAATTGGAGCCTATGATGAGGAGGTAATACTAGCTATCTCATTACCATGTGGTCCTCTGTTCGTTGGAGCTACGCCATCGTATCACCACCTATGCCGCGCCAACAACGCTCTCTCAAGTCTGACTCGATTCAGTTCTGGGTGGTCTTCATCGAAGAGACTTAGGTTCCCAGCCCACGGGGAGGTACGAGTCGTCGCAGGCCTACAACGATTAGGCCGTACACTGTAGACATGTGCAATGGACCTAATGACACATGCCTTCGCCCGCTTCGCTTGGGGGGCGCCGGCGTTGACAGGAGTGCCAGATTTGCCAAAGCGGATAATGCGTAGCGCCTAAATCCCCTAGTTTATACTAGCGGTGCGAACCGAAGTCCTACCTTAAGCGGTTACACTCTGCAGGTGCAGCTGAGGGTGGATCGCCGCTGTCGATAAAGTGACTTGCGCAAGTCTCCGCGCGCCTGCCACTTGTGGCGTCCTCCTTGTGGTTGGTGTGGTATGATGATTTTGGGGGTTACACAGCAGGAACACGTGCCAGACAACGTCAAAAATCATCGTGGCGAACAACAAAATTGAATCTTTTGTTTCTAAGCCTTCCTTCAGCCATCAAGCAGCCTTGCGCCCGCAATCTGATATAGTTGGATTTACCTTCTTGAGCCAGAAAGCAAGGTTTCGAGGACCAGCTTAATAATCAGATCAAGATTTCCGATCCCGACAATACTCAACGATCGAAGGCCAGCCTTAAAGTATCTATGAGCCTATTCCAGCTGGTGATCCGAAGCATCAAAATAGGAAAAGATTAATGATAGTTGGCTAGTCTCGCTAAGAAGAAGAGCTGTCTGGCACCATTGCCCACGAGTCTGTTAGTATGTAGGATTCGCAAACCCTTATTAATGGAAACACTGCCAAAGGCCCTATCACTAACTATCCCAACATGTTCGCTGTCCCGAAGTCAACTAGCTAAGAATATCAAGGACTAGCCCTTGCTAGACAGCCAGATTGTCCAGTCGTTAGGATGAACCACAATGGCCCAGATAATTATGTTAGAAACCACGCATTGCAGGACTACCAGATGCACTTGATGTTGCTTGAGCAGCAAAAGAAAAGAAGATTATTAATGGCAAAAGAAGCTCTTAAAGAGCAAGATACTGCGCTACAGACAATTACTTCGGTACTGAATCAGCTTAACATCGTACATATCTCTGTCAAAGAGTTGCTAGCAAATCTTCCCACTTATTTTCAAAATATTGAAGATTTCAAGTCATCCATTCCCCGAGATATCAAGACTCTACAAGGCTATGAAGAGAAGCTCGATGAGAAGGAAGCCGAAATCAAAGCTTTAGAGAACAGGTACAACGAGCTGATTCACATGACGCCAGAAGCCCAGCAAGGAGAGCTACGGCAGGTCAGGGATAAGGCCATGCTCACAATGCAACAAGATCGGGAAGAATTGACGCGAGATAGAGACAATACTGTTGAAAAGATAGAAGAAAGGAATGGACGGATTGAAGGGTTGGGGGTGGCGTTGGGGAGGTCCAGGGAGTTGATGCCAGAGCTGATTGAAGACCTGAAGAAATTGGCTCCGAAATTGCGTGATGTGCAAATGGACAATTCTAATGATAGCACCGGAACGATTAGAGATACCCATAGAGGTTAGCATGTATTGTGGCGTTGCTGTGTACGTATTGAGTATCTAACCTTACGAAGAGAGGCATAATTGAGAACCATTTCTCTTTCTATAATTCCCTTGCTAGTCGGAGCAGCGTTTATTTGTCTGTATATAACTTCTGTCGCTCCTTATACTGGACTGAGTGTCTGTCAGATGTATCAGGCATATTTGCCGTTGTCTCCTTTATGCGCATATCGAGCTCTCTGATTTCAGGTCGTGTTTACGCCATGAAAACGTTGGCTGAGACACCTTCTAAGCATCTTGCAGTAGCCGCTCTATCTGTTCTAGGCCATTGCAAAGCATTAGGCATGGAGGTTCTTAGACAGATGGATTATGGAGTATTGAGGGTTGGAATTGCAGATGTCGCATGTGTTGCAACTCGTCGTGTTGGAATACCAGCAAGCACACCTCCTCTTATATGACGAGCTGATGTTCACGGCGAGGGATATGATCCCGATGCAGTCGTGGAGGTTGAAGGACGACCTCGTCGTCTCCAATGGCACAGCCATTGTCGGTCAACATACCTCGGTATGTCGTATCATGTTGGAACCCACATAGCTCTGCCTCAAAAATGATCACTCACATGTAACTCCAATGGAAATACGAATCTCATTGTGGGTCTGCCGGACGTAGCGTTGTTTGAACGGATAAAACGACAGAACCTCCACGTTATCAAGGACGGGGGTGAGGTAGGAAATGACATATCTACGACAGAATGGAATTAATGTCCGCCACAAGAGTACCTAAACTTAATCCGATGACCCCCCCTTTCGTTAAGTCCCCGACTTTATCTCAAATATTTAGATATAACAATCAAGCGATGGGGCAGAACTCAAGCCACCCAATAGCGACGCAGGCACTTGGAATAGGAAGTATCGTATTCACTAAACGCTCAGAAGGAGCTGTCGGGGCTAAATATCCCCTGTTAAAATAATCACGCAGGCTACCCGTAGTCGCGCTGTGGTTGAACGAAAGTTAAGATACCCTAGCCGCGATAGTCCTATTCACAGGAATAAACATATACAGTACGTTGTGGATGAGCTTTGATGCTAGGGCGAGCAGTGGATGTCATGAGAGTCGTATGTGCATCGCCCATCGGAATTGTGTCACTTGGAAAAAGGATGACAGAATCCGTCGCTGCGGTAAACACAATATCTGAAGAAAAGTGACCGATAGAAGATTCGTTGTTGGGAGCAATAGTTGAAATAGTCGATATAATAAAGGATGATGGACTGGGTGTAAGATCGCTCGCAGATGCAGAGGCAGCACTAGTAGGCAGCACAGGAGTGGTAGACGTAGTGGACGTGCTAGAAATATCAGAAACATCATCGGTATCGCGATGATAAAGCAATGAGCCCCAACCAAGCCCATCATAATGGCCCGAACCCTCGCCCCAAGATCCGGCACCGCCTTCAAAGCCGCCCATTGATCTCACGGTATAATTCTTGTATTGTTCTGTCCAAGGCGCATCGACTCCTTTGATCTGGGCGTAATGGGCGTATAGTAACTCCCACGTTGGCCTATAGGCTCCACGAGACGCACTGCTGATCTCGGAATATGACACGATACCATTGGTATAAGGCACAAATGGCACCTCGTTGCCTAGGTTATATCGTGCATAGTATTCAGCTCTGTTACAATGTCAGTCGAGTTCTAGATTCTTCCTCGGTGTAACTTGGCCGAAGACGTACCCGAGAAGAATACGACTGTTATTGTAGCTGTACAGATCCACGCCTTGGTTCCAGGCCTGTTGTGCAATGACGCCAAGCATCTGGAAATCCAATCCCGAATGGCCTTGATCGCGACCAGATTCTTGGCCTTGTCCAATTTTTTTCCCGGTTCCGGGCTCGTCAACAATGTCCGTAATACAGTTGTTGATTGCACCATTACCAATCCCATTCTTGAAATATTCAACCGCAAAATCAAACAGGGTCGAGTTGTCTGTGAGTACTCCAAAGGCCATAACTGAAGCCATATTGCAAAGTTCCCAATTGGCAAAGAAATGTCGGACGTTGTGTTCCGAAGGGGCTTTATGATTGAGAAAGTATAGGTTCTTGGCTAGAAAAGTCCTGGAAAACATGTTGGCAAAAGTTTGCATCTCGCTCTCAGCGAAAGGCGCGTAGTCCCGGATCAGCTCGGCAGCATTGGCCAGCTCATGACCTTGTAGGCCAGCCGTTAGGTATTCGTCGTCCCCAATGTCAAAGTTCTCCAGAGTCTCTCCCCAGGCGACAAGGATGGCAGCTGCGGCTTTTGCATATTGTTCATCGCCCTCGATTTTCCAACGCAATCCGAGGGCAAAGGCTGCGGCGGCATCATGCCAGAGGAGCTGAGCATTTGCTATAGCACCGTTTGCAGTGTCACGATAGACGCCCGGCACAGCATTATTTGTATAGGTAGACTGAGAATACACCAGACCAGTGAGTTTGACCCACGAGCTCTGCCAAGGGTCTAGCTGTGCAGCAAGCTTCGACTTTATGCGAGTGATGTCTGCATTGTTAACCAAGAGCCCGGGATGAACGAAGGCAGATATCAAAGGCAGGAGACCGATGAGTTGTGAAATAAAGATTGAACGCATATTGAACTACGGAATCAAATTAAGTTGCAAACGAGTGACCAAATCGAGAGATAAATTGAGGAATAAGGCGCCGTTAAAGAGCGTGGTGAATTTGCGATTGAACAAAGAGAGGTGCAAAAGACTGGCATCAGAAGGTGAGTACTGGAGTGGCAACAGAACAGGCCTTAAGAAATTGCGTCGATAAATGGCTCCGGGAGCGATCTGCATGTGCAGTGACGCTTTCGGTAAAGTATATGACATTCCCTGAAATGATTGTTCCGTGTAACGGACCATCCTAAATGTTTCAAGAAGGAGGGTGAGGGACAGGACAGGACATTAGCAACTCGGTAGGTATGTTGGTCCTGCCAGGTGGGGGTTTCAGAAAGGTCCAGGGTCCAGGGTCCCGGGTCCAGGGTCCTAGCCCGACCCTCTGATAACAATCGAGGCGCCACGCTACCGTCTTGTTTGCTGCTCACTCAGAACCTAAAAGCAGCTAGCCATTGTTAAATGAGGGCCTAGATGAATGCATCACCGGGCTTCGGGGGAAATGCCGGACGTAAGAATGTCTAAGTCGAGCGGCGCGCGACGTGTTTCTAGTTGTGCGGCACTAGCAGAGAGAGGATGGAGCCGTTTTAATGACTGCCCGAGTAAGGCCAACCAAAAAGAATTCGTGGAAAAAACCTTGAAGTAACGGAATTTTTATTAAACGTACACCGGTATACGTATATTGTAACTCGCAACTGCACGAATACGGGCTCCACCATACCGGAATCACAATGAAAGGAGACAGCGCAGAGCCTCATCGGGAGGGCATTGAAATTGTAAGGGCAGCCGCGACAGGCATCAAAACTTGCATATGTGGCTCAACATACAAGTAACTATCACATACGACCATAGACTCAAGAGAATTGGGCATCCCGTCCGCTCTGCCATACACAAGCTTGTAGTTCAGTGGATTGATGCTCTCAATCGTGCCAATAGGCATAGCGTGGAATCTGTGCCCCTTGCCGCCTTAAGGGGTGAAGCGAGGGTGAGCAGGGTGAGCCAAGGGGTAAGCAGGGTGAGCAGGGTAAGTGGGGTGAGGCGACGTGACGTTTTCGCGTCAATTTCGTGTCAGTCTCGCGTCAATTTCGTAATAGTACTAGAGTGTGGCCGTTTTAGCTTAGTACCTTATTTAAGTGCCTTGTTCTTATTTTCTACAATCTACTACGTAGTAGCTACTTAAAGAGTAAGGGTTTCTATAATATATAAGTATATAAAGAAGCATAATATCTAACACTTTAATATTAGAGCTATAGTCTCTATAAAGGTGCCTTAAGAGAATAGAACCTTAACTAATAATAAGAGGATCTTTATATACATTCTAGAAGAGCCTTACCCTTATAGAGATTAGATTCTTACATACTCTAGTATTATATAACACCTTATACCTATATAATAACTTAGGGTTATAGAGTAAGCTCTATAGTCTAATATCCTAATTCTTCCTTCTATAAAGTAAGTAATACTAGGGCTTATAGCTAGAGAGGCTTTTATAAGTACATAGGTTAGAATATTATGCTAATATAAGGGTTAATGTAGTATAAAGAGGAGCTATTGTTATAAGGAAGCAAAGGAGTGTAGCGTATACTATTATAATGACAACTATAACTATAGTAATTTATTAGGTCTAGCTACTCGTATAGAAATAGCTCTAGTTAAGAGGCTAAAGCGGAAGCGGGCAAGAGCAGACACTACTGGAAATGTAGTATAGAGCAATCAATCTATTTACTATTCTATTATACTACTTTGCGAATGGGCCGGCCACTTAGCCAACTGGCCTACTTAGTGGCAGGGCTAGAACATATGTAACAGCTAGTTGCATTCGAGGGTGCAACTGCAGAAAAGGGAATCATTTATCTAACGAAGCACTCATATCACAGTTAATACGTTTGCAAGGAGTAGCTTTGCTAAGATGATTAGTCTCTCTCTACCCTCGATGTATTTATTATGCCCCTTCGTAAGAAACGTAAGCTATCTTTCATTCGACGACCCTGTGAGCGAGGGATTTCAGATGGTCACCGACACGTTTGGTATTGCTTCTATAGTGGGACTAAGACGGATAAACATACAACCATAGACGCATTAGAATTAGGCATCCCGTCCGCCCTTCCATACACAAGCTAGCAATTGATTGCTTCTTACTTGCTCTCAATTGTGTTAATAGGGTCAGCGTAGGATCTTGGCCCCTTGCTGAAGGTACCCTCTAATTGAGTCCCTCTCACAGTGCTCTAAGTGCAAGAGCTGGCAAGCCCAACTATTATCACGAAAGTTGAGTTTTAAGAAACACTTTACTGAGAGCGACGAGAATTAAGCCACCAATGTGACAATGCTGACAATAGACCCACCCCACCAGCGGCAATAATGAGATTATATCTATTTCCAAGTTAGCAATGCTTCCCTGAAGTCCCATACCGTGACATACATGCTCCCTATGACATCGATAATAACCGCGATAGCGAGTTCGCGATCTCCCCGGGACAGACCCGCCAATCCGTCTCCCGAGATAATAGCCTTGATGTCCTCCAGCCCTAAGCGAGGCAACGCAGCCCCCAGACCCCGAAGGGACCTGTTTAGTAACACCATGTAGCTGATCCCCAGTGCGACTAGGGCGCCCATCTCCTGCGCTAGCATAATGAAACCGACGCTCTGTGCCTGGGTGTCGGGTGCCGCGCCGGCAAGGCGTTGTGAGACGGAGAAGGAGAGCTGCTGGTAAAGGCCGGTGCCGAAGCCGATGAGAATAGAGTAGATGTAGATCCTAGTCGTGCCGCTGGGATTATTAACTGTAGCTGGGGCAGGGCGTCAGTACATGGTGCCTAATTGGGGTGTATGGAGTAGGCAGTGCGCTTACTGAGAAGGGTGCCGCCTATAAGAACCAGGGCTGCCCCTGTTAGGTAATATATGGACGCTGGGATACGAGGGAACTTCGAGAGCGTGTAGCCGCTAAGTAGACAACTTGCTACCAGGAGTATAACTAGTGGCAGGAGTCGCACGCCAGCCATGATGGCGCTGTCACCCTAGTGTTCTTTAGCTTTGTAGGAAGTAAATGTGCAGGGGTGACCATACCCGTGTCAGCTGGAAGAATAGGGGCAGGTAGTAGATGGGAATGAAGACGCCGGCCGAGGCGCAGGCTATGACTGTTAGCACAGTTGAAGCAGCACTTGCGGACTGTCGGTCTAGTTACCAGTAAGCAGGAACAAGATGACCTGCCTAGCGGATCTCAGGTACGCGACTGGAAAAATGCGGTTGTTGGGCGAGGTGCATAGGGAGAGCCATTGCACAATGCAGAATGAACAGGAGAACATAAAAGCTAGCGCAAAGAGAGTGATGACCCTGCCGTGATCCCAAGGGTACGACACACCTCCAAGCGTAATTCCCATGAGAAATGTTGTTAGGGCGCCGCTCTGGAGAGCCCAACCTAGCCAGTCGATGCTCCAAAAGAGTGTCAGATAAGGTCTGCGGTGTGGTATTTCGGGGTCTTGAATGAGAAAGATGTAAGCTGGCATCACCACCGCGCCAATGACCAGGTTGATGTAAAAGGCCTATTCTCAACATTAGAACTTACTAAAAAGCAATAGCGCTAAATATGGTTTCGATAAATATCATACCCATCTCCAAGTTGCAGAACTCGCGGCGAAGCCACCGCCGATGATGGGGCCGAGGACGGTTCCTGCACCCCATGACCACCCTGTCAAGGCGAAATACATGGGCCTTTCATTCAAGGAGGTCATGGAGGTAATTAGGGCCATCACACCGAAATAGATACCCGTTCCCTAAACACTTTGATGTTAGTTCAAGAACCCAGATCTGTGGGGGAAGTCAAGAAGATCACGTACACCTGCTCCAGCAATTGCCCTCCCAATGATCAACATGTCCATGCTAGTTGCAGCACCGCACAGGGCAGAGCCTAGCTCAAAGCAAAGCACAGTCTAACGGAAGCCGGTAAGTTAGCAAATATTTAAATAGCCTATAGCAAAAAACGCAATATCCATACCAAGACGAAAAGCCATTTCTGGCTTACGAGCGTGTAGAGCTTCGACCAGAGTAGTACAAATGCCGTTCCAGTCAGGACATATGCGTTTGGAATCCAACTGAGTTGGTCGATGGACTTGAATTGCTGGACAATGTGGGGCTGGATGTCGGCGACGATAGTGTTGTCGAGGGCATAGAGGAAGTTACCTACTATTAGGGAGGAGATTATCACGGCGAAACGGACCTTTGGTTGCGTGTTAGCGGTTTTTGTTGTAATTATGAGGTTTTTAGAGGGTTACGGACAGGTCCTGGCTTTTTGGTAGGCTCCTGTTCTTGGCTTTCCAGGCTGCGGTCTTCGTCTTCTGCTGAGTTTGCCATTTCTGATATAGTGTCCTGTTTTTCATGTCTAGCGGCGCTTCTTGACATTTATACACATGGTCTAGATGGAGTGAAGTGTTCATTTCCTAACTTTTGTTTGCCATTTTTTATTAGGTAGATGTTTTGTCAACACGCTAAGCTATACTATGAATTAGGGGAACTCAAAACCAGTTCTCACGACCTAGCACTTCTAGGCGCTTCTAAGCTTTAGGTGCCAAGCCTTTAATATAGATGGAAGGTTAGCATGCTAAGCATTGTTGAGTCAACATTACGATGTTTTATGAAATTTAATTTTAAAGAAGAGTATGTTGAGTCAACATGGTGATAAGTAATGAGAACGTCGAAAATAAATATCCGCTAAATTAGTGTGCTGAGCTAATCCGACGAGACGTTTTGAATGGGTACTCATACTAGTTAGCCGATGTTGGCATGTTGAGTCAACACGCACAACTTTCTTTCATCGAACATCATTTCCACGCGTTGCAACACAACTGTCTGAGATAGATAGAAATCGACATGAACAAGAAGATTACCATACCTACAGCTTTACTAGATAACGGTATGTTCTGATTTGTGCTTGTAATATTACCGTTGTGATACCCATCCCTAACATGACACAACTTTAGTTAACCGTCGTCGAGAACAGCTTCGCCAAGGCCAGCGCGCTCACCGCGAACGCAAAAACAGACGGGTAAAGGATCTCGAAGCACGTGTTAAGGAACTAGAGGCAACCGTGTTGGATCTTGAAAGTCAGCTTCGATCAGCTCGTACCCTAGAATCCAGCCCGCATTCCCTTAGTGGTATCGTCACCAACGAGAACGTCGCTACTACCCCGCTGTCAACTTATATTCCCCCTCTGGACTTCGCAGCTCTAGGCGCAATAGAAACCTCTTGTTCTGAGCTCCCATCATTATGTTTATTAGGCGAGAGAGACGTTTCAATCCCCAACTATGACGTGTCCATGTCTTTGGCAGAGACGACAGAAGCTCAAGATGCACCAACAATACTAGCTACCCTTCCTACAGAGTCTCTAGCTCTTCATCAACGTCTTGAGTACCGCACAGTCCAACGAACCTTAGAATACATCCTCACATACGACCTCGCGAGCCTCAACCGTGTGTTTATGTTCCACGTAAACGACCCCAGCATACGGCATTCGTACATGCATCCCGAAGCCAGCGAGGCCAACAGACTACTCAGCACTGTTCTTCTACGAGGCTATTTTGCTTTCGAGTGGCCGCCCGTGATCATTCCGTTGGCGGAAGAGGCGTTAACCAAGCAGGGCAGCTATATGGATGCTCGTCAGGTGGAGAGCTATTTAACGACTTTCAAGGAGGCGTATCCCTTATGTCTGAGCCTACGAGCGGATGATTTTATAGCGAGTTTGTCTAGGCTAGCAGTGTGTTTTGGTTGGCACGGGCCGTACTTCACAGTTCAGGATGTGGTGGAGTGTGCTAGGAGGATTAGCTAGTGATGTGTAAATGGTAGTGTCACATGAAATATAATATGCTTATCATTCACGAAGAGCGGCTGTTCACTATAAATGGCTCCATACTTAAACCGGCTGTTTGCAAAATCTAGACATGGCGGGAGCGTGCCTTTTATACCATTTTCAAGCTCACCCTCGTTCACCCTCGCTAACCCTCGCTCACCCTGCTCACCTTCGCTCACCTAGGTACCGGATTATCCATGGCCATCTAAAGTCGCGGTGCATCGCGTTCATCGCGTTCATCGCGTCTTAATACAAGACCCACTTCGTGCGTGTCGACGTGGCCGCCATTAGGTAGCTGAGGGGGACAACCGGATTATCGTGAGGCATCAAAAACTTGAGGGCAGCGACGCTCACCCGCTAGTCTAAATGGCACCGTCCTGAGTATTAATCCACTTCAAGCTTGAGATCGGTGGATTAGTAGTTGGGTGGGTGACCACCAGCGAATACCCACTGTTGTATGTTTTTGATTGTATTTTTTTTGCCATTTTTGTATGTTAAATTTTGGGGCCACTGACGCTTGACGTGTGCTTGGGAGAAAGGTGGGGGGACGGGGCTAGGTTGTTGTGTGTGGCCGCTACTCAATAAGGGCGCTAACGTCAACGCGCTCCAGTCAGCTTCGGCTCTAGGCCACAAGCAGGTTGTGAAGTTGCTTCTCGACAAGGGCGCTGAGGTCAACCAGCACGCAAGATGAGGAATATGATAGCGCGCCTAACGCAGCATTAGGAGGGCACAACCGATTCTCAAGAACTGAGACCCCGTCTACACTTCGAAGTCTTCGTATCTGAATGATAGACATAGCGTGGAATCTGTGCCCCTTGCCGCCTTATGGGGTGAAGCGAGGGTGAGCATGGTAAGCAGGGTGAGCAGGGTAAGCACGGTGAGCAGAGTAAGCAGGGTGAGCGGGGTGAGGCGACGCAACATTCTCGTGTCAACTTCGTGACTCGCGTCAATCTCGTAATAGATCCGTCGAAAGGTGTTGTCGCTAGCAATTCCCCATATCCCGACGTAGTCTTTTCAATTTCTACAGAGAAATTTATCTGCGACAAGAGGGAGCCATGGCGCCTGAATCTCCTCTGGGCGAGTCAGTGATCTCTGGACCTTTCAGCTTGTACGAGGGGAGTTTCATTTTAGAGTTTTTGGAGCCACATCCCTCGAGAGATGCAACGTGAGTCGCAAAGCCAACAAAGCTAAGAACACCCGCTCAAAACTCTTTGCTAACCTTGATCTAGAGTTCTGATAAGAGCAACGTACAAACACGACCACCCTCTCTGCAAACAAGGCAAAGGTCATCCTCAGGTAGGTAGATACCTTAAGACGGATATCCTATCCCGTTTCCATGTGACATCCACCAACAAGAAATTCAGGCACCGCCTCTCCACCTCCATTTCAATCAATCAGAGACTTTCCAGGTCCTCCAAGGCCAAGTAGCCACCGTCGAGGGATGGTCTGTAACCACGAAGGTCTATACCCGAGAGGACGGGCCGCATGAGATCAAGCCATGGGTACCTCATAGCTTTAACCCCGTGTCAGATAGCCCTGAAGATACCGTCCTGCTGGTCTGGGCGCACCCTGACGACGTCGATGAGATGATGGACAGAGTCTTCTTTACAAACTTGCTGATGTACGTCAGCGACGTGCATGAGAAGAAGGTTTCGCTAAACCCGTTCCAGATCATGCTAACCCAGTGAGTTCTCCCCTCGCCGAAATGCAAGATTAGGGCCTGAAAACTTACTCTTGCTAGGCATGTTTCTGCCACTGCCATGGTATGGTTTCCTACCGCGACGTGGCTGGGCCCGCTGCGCTGGTGGGTACCGTGGAAGGTGCAAGCCTTGTTTGCTGCGGCAGGGAGATTGATGGGGTTGACCCCTATGATGAAGAGGTATACCTCGGATGAAGAGTTTGCAGAGATTCAGAAGACGAAGAGGACTTGAAGGGTCGTTCTATGAAGGGTCGTTCTATACCTAAGAAAACGTGTCGATCCCGTAGATACATCGTTTGTAATTCCAGATTCTTGACGCTATGCAGGAGCTGGATTCCATCTTACATGCTTTACCTTTGAGTTTATATTTCTATTTTATATAATGCTTCTAGATATGGTTCCATTGCAGTGTATTAGAGAAGTAGCAGGTACCGCTAGCGACATACTATCTATTTACAAGCGTCACGGCGCCCATAGGTTACAACCTTCTCTCTTGTATTGTACTTATTGATCTTAGATTCCCATATACGGACTGGAGGTGCCATCGGCTCGAATCTTCAAAAGACACAATGTCCAAAACTCACAGGTTCTG
Organism: Pseudogymnoascus verrucosus; assembly: GCF_001662655.1. Taxonomy (NCBI): domain Eukaryota; kingdom Fungi; phylum Ascomycota; class Leotiomycetes; order Thelebolales; family Thelebolaceae; genus Pseudogymnoascus; species Pseudogymnoascus verrucosus. Next base: position 447,228 of record NW_017263664.1, read on the forward strand.
TGAATTCGAATTGTATTGCTGCATCGTTGCTACTCCATCTTACACCACAGTCATCAGCCTACATGGCTAACGTCTGGAAGTGGGTTGCTGACCATGACCTGGATATTAATACTCAAGATCAAATCTTAAACTTGGAGTAGCTAGGACTAGTAGCACGTAGCACGTGGCACTATGTTATTCATAGTTTCCTCAACTTCCCAATGGCCAAATGACTTGTTTACATGTGAGCCTAGATAAATATTAAGAAACAGATCTTGTTAATATTACACTAGGACAATACTTAAAATAATTCCATCTTCCTTAGAGGCATCCCCTCCTTATCCCAGGTTTCAGGAAGGAAATTCTCCCCAATGACCCCCAAACATGTACTAGTTTTAGAATTATAGATGTCATCAACAAGGGACGAGTCGACATCTAGAAGCTCTCTTGGAAAACGATCTGTTTTTCTTGTAGCAAATCTTGCGACCTCCTTTCGAGCTTCCTCGTGGCGAGATTTTATTTCTAAGGCCTGATTTTCTTGGCACCCACCTGCACCATAGGTAATGCGACGGTGGCTCTTTTCAACAAGTGCGCGAGTAATGACCATCTCTTCAAGTTTTGTAATATCGCGTACTAACGTGAAGAGCGTCTCAAAATGGGCCTGGATGAGAATCATATAGTTAAACCGCATTGTCTTCAGCGTCTTGCTATGCCGCCTGAGGAAGCTTTCTACGCTGTCAAGCGTGATAGTGCACCATTCCAGATCAATACTCTCCAATTGATCACTTGATATTGCATCCAAGATAGGAGAAAGTTCCAAGGGGGAAGTCTCCATGCTCTCCTTGGTATATATTCGTAGATGTCGCAAATGTGGAAGGCCACTAAGGAGCAAAGCGGCAAGGTTTTCGCGGTGGATATCGGTAAACCCAGGCCTATTCCAAGTCCTAGTTCGCATTGGAAGGGTTAGAGAAGAAAGGTTTCGAAGAGCGGGGAGAGATGCTTTAATGATGCTAGGGTCCAGTGTGGTAAAGTCGTCGACTTGGTAGAAGAATTCATTTTCTTTGAGTACTAGAGTAGAAAGGCTAGGAATCGTTGTTCTTGCTGCAGCTTGCAGAAACCTGTCGAGGGCACGGCCATTCTTGAAGGGATCTGGTTCTAAAATTTGAATTTTGACTATTGCGTTGACACTTGTCTTCCTAGCATATTCGCTCCAGTTGCACAACTGGACCTCAGTCAAACTAGTAAGCCTCTGGAGTAGCGCTGAAAGGATATCGATATCCGTCTTCTCATTGATAAATTTGTTATACTCCTCAATGATTCGGCCATGTTCTTTGTATGCGCCAAACAGAGTCTCGGGTGTCCAGCCGAGCTGTTTAAGGCCGTCTGAAATCGCGGTCTCCGGAAAATCAGCCACAGTTGCACTCTGAAAGGCCTCACTAGTAATTGTTGAGCGGTCTACACCTCGGATAATACCTTGCGCGTAGCGAAATCCCGGTTGATGCTGAGCACTAAAAGTACTGAGGAATCCTCGTGGTTTTGGAGCTCCGGTTTGTAACATGCCATCCTGAATCAACAGAGTTGTCACATGCCGGCTGAGGCGAGCAGATTCCGAGATTGTGGCGAGTCTGATACATTGTTAAGAGGGTAATTGCAAGTATGATATAAGGGAGTAAGGGAGGTAGCGTACCTGTCAAGGTCTTCCGGGCCTAGCCAGAACGCGAGGCAAGAAAAGAACAGTGGTGTCACGCGGGCGTCAAGCTCCTTACACACAAGTGAGAGCGCTTTGAGGTCTGAAGTGGGAAGCTCTGAGAAGATTTGTTGAATGACTTCGTTTGGAAGTTTCTGGAAATACATGTTCGTTGAGTTGTAGGTTATGGTTAACACTTGCTTGTGTTGAAGTGATGTCTCTTATTATATGGAAACACTCCTTAGCCATCCCTAGCCAAGAACTCTGCGTTTCGGGTAAGAGGAAAATGTACTATACTTCTTTCAGACTAGTTTATTATCTACTAGCCTGTTGTTAATTGTGTATTAGTTACCTACCTAGGTAGGTCTCATCATATAAAAAAGGCTTCCATATCTCGCTCCCTCTCCCCCATAAACTCAAACGCTTTCCACTCCATATTCTCCCCGTCCCCGCCCACAAGATCCTCAAACGCCCTAATGATTTCATCTTCCGGCCTCCAGTCCTCACCAACTTGCCATGTGACTTTCCCTTTCCCATCTCCTTTAGGCGCATCGTATCTCACCCCCCATCGGAACAAAATGGTCTCCTTATCATCAATCGAAGGAGGCGCGTCATCACTCCCTTCATACTCTTGAGCCCGCTCTTCAGAGGGTCGCCAGGTAAGCCACGTGAACAGCTCAGCGTCTTGAAGGGAGGGCATCTTTTGTTGTTGGAGAGACGAGGCAAACGCTAAGAGCAAAGTGTTAATGCGCTCTGCAATAGGGAGCGTACGGAACATGTCAGGTTGGCGGTGGTCGTATATGTCCTCATCGCCCCTCTACCTTAAGGTGCTGCATTTGTGGCCATGATAAACCGTCACCACTAGAAGGGAAAAGATCTGGGGTGATGAGCGCGCAGATGTCTAGCTCCTCTAGGCGACTCCCTAGGTCCCGCAGCCCAAGAGACACAGGGTCTATGCCATCAAACTCGTTAGTCGATAACGGCGACGACAACGCTCTAACAAGGTCAGGCATCTGCGCCGCTTAGTCCGCCTCGTCCCCGCGGGGGTTAGGTGTCCAGAACCAGAGACGGACTTTAGTGAGGGAGGGTGGCAACAAGGGCATGACATGGCACACACCCCGCCCGAACTCAGCGCGTTCATCGCGCCAAGGCCCTTCCTAAACGCGGGCAAATCTGCGTAGCGCCTGGGATGTGAAGGTAATGGGAAGGCGCTCCTATAGACAGGGGCAGTTCAGCTCGCGAAGGTGAGGGAGGCGGGTGGCGAGTTCGAGGAGCGTTCTCAAGGAGACAGGCCGCATGTTGGCCATATCCGAGGAGTAAGCTTGGTAGGGGACAACGCGTAGTTGGGTGCCGCGGTTTAATAGAGGTAGGCTATCCGGATTCTTAACGGTGAGGCGGCGGGTGTGGAAGGTACGGTGCCAGCAGTCTAGGTAGATGTCGAAAGACTGATCGACGATGCGGATGACGACAGGCTGAAGGTTTTCGTCTCGGCGAATAAGGTCCAGCTCGTCAGAGGACTGTTTGTCTGCCATGTCCTCGAGGATGTGCACTGCATTGAAAAAGGCATGCACTTGGGCTGAAAAGTGGGCGTTGACGGCCTTGAACTCGGCGACCGGCTCCCTGCACGCGAGGGGCGCGCTAGGTAGGTTGAGAAGCAGGGGCATTTCAGCGTCGAGATCGAACGAGTCCGTGCCGACGTAGAGGCGTGGTATGCGCGCGTTATAGGCGCGGATGCCTTCGAGGAGGGAGTTGAGGATGGCGTCTTGGGAGGGCGGCGTGGCTAGGATGTGTTGGGACGCCATCGTGATTATCTCGGTACTCCGTACCGTCACGATGACTGACAGGTGTTATGTGATAGTATCTATTAGAGAGAAATTAGGTTGTGATTAAGTATGCAAAGGGAAGAAAGAGTCCCGGCTAAGATCAAGTTTACGCCAGCTGTAACTTATCTAATGGGACCCATTCTTAGAGTCCTAGCTAATATTAACACCACGTCTTTTGTCCCTCTGTGACACTATGTTCCCATAGCAACGGAAACGTTGTCAGGCCGTGGACTCGCTGTGGACCGGCAGATCATGTTAACGGTGAGAGCTGTGAGTGATGACAGTTTTGATCGGTGACAGTTGACTGGTGACAGCATTTGACCGGTGACAGCTTTTACCCAAACAAGATGACTTATGGACTGCACAATTAGTCCCACGAGCTCACGTTCCGCCTCCTCCTCCTGACGCACCTGCTCGCAGAAAGCGTAGGCCTGATCGTACAAATCCTCAGGAATGCCGAACGCACAAAGGATCCAAACCAACACCAGACATGTTATATATAGACCAGCACAGTTCCAACGATTCTATTCTCCAGTAAACCAGAATTATCTAGATTCACTCTCCCCTAACTAACCCCCCTCCACCCCACTCACTCCGCCTTCCCCCCCTCCGGCCACGTCAACACATACCCAAAAACCGTCTTCCTAACCTCCTCATCCCCCCTATCCTCCTCAAACATCACCCTCTCCATCTTCTCCTCCGACACCTTCTCCACCACCAACCCCGCCCCCCTCGCCCCCTCAAAAAACGCCATATCCGCCTCAAACAACCACGGTCTATACGGCGTGAAAAACACCAGCGCCTTCCCATCCCTCTTCAACATTTCCACAACACTCGCTATCAACTTCGCATGCTCGCTGTGGTTGAACAGTAAATCCGCCAAGATCAAGATATCGAACTTCCCCCCTTCTTCCGCTGGCAGATGCGCGACCAACGGGCTCGAATCAGCACCCCAAAGGTACCCCTCTGCCACGACCTCCCCAGCACCCTCGCAATGCTCGATATTCCAGCGTAAATTCTCAATAAGGCTATTATCCGGATAATCCGTCACCACCACCCTTTTCGCGCCCAGCCTCCCAGCAACAAGACTAGGCAGCCCCGCCCCAGCACCGAGCTCGAGAACAGTCTTCCCTGCGACGAGAGAGGGCGTGGTCTCGAGGTAGGTGGAAACGACGCGCGCGCCGTTCCAGAGGTGGTGGCCCCAGAGCGGGTTGTGCCCGACGAGGCGGAGGGTGAGGTCGCCGGCGGGGGTGGGGTAGGAGAGTGTGGTGGGTGGGGGGGAGGGGGGGTAGAAGTCGGGGGGGTCGGCGAAGAGGTCGTGGGTGTCGTCGCCTGAGTCGGAGGAGGGCATGGTGGTGGTTTGGTGGGGGGTCTGGGAGGCGTTAGTTTGTGTTTCAGGGAGGATGAAAGGCTTGGGAGCTGCGCTGGGAGAGGGGATATGGCTTGGAATGTCTAGATAGGTCTGTGATATGCCTCTGATCTCTCATGGCGGGGTATGCCCCTGGGGGACGAGGGGAAAACACGTGACTTTGGAGGGGTAGAAGAAATTTTGCACCTACGTTGTCGGGACCGGTTTGCGGTATACTCGTGTCAGATCTGGGGAGTATATGAGCCCTGATTCTCGAATTCGATATTTGCCTGTATATACACCGTATCTGCGTATATATGGCAGCCCTCTTTCCGATTCTGGTACTGTTTTCTGCAAGAGGTAAGAATCTGTCGATATAATGTCACGTGCAGCCTTCGGTAATTGACAAGGCTGAAGATTGTTTGTTTGTTAGAAGGAGGGGTCGTTGGTCGTCGGTTTGTATGGGTTCCTTGTACCTGTACATATATAACTGTACGTATGGGTACTTACAACCACCACCAACAGCATCATTCGACTTTCTGCCCTGCACCTCAGGCACTGTGCGATCCTTCCTCAATCTCAGCTTTCTTCTCTCTCTCCCTCTATCTAATGCATACATGGGCATTTTATCCATATTAAGAGGCTCCTCCTCCTATAGTATCCAGCTTTCGTTGGTAAATATTGATAGTATTGATATTGATAGTACTACGATTTTATATCTTAACCCTTCATATTCCAATCAATGTACCACCAGCTCGGTTCTATACGTACGAGGTACTTCCAGTCTAATCCAGTCTCGCTCCTCCGTCCCTTCTTGCCACCACACACCACACTCCGGCCCTTGTTCCTTAACCTAAATTCCTCCAACCCACCAATCAAAAAAACCTGCTCAAAGTTTCAAAGCGGAAACGTCACGGCTGCGCTATCAAATGGAGCGACGACTAACTGAACGCCATGAGACCGGGAGAACAGAAGGAGGAAAAGCGAAGCCAGACAAGACAGGCCTGAAGACCTGAAGACCCTACGACCACAGGAGAGACAGACAAGAGGCGCTGACGACCGTCGATCATCCCACGTTGTTGATAGCCCGCAATTGGAAGACGACGAGAGAGGAATCCCGTACGCCGGCTAGGCGCATACATCCCTACGTTGGACGGGGAATACAAACAAGGGCTAGCCCACAGAGAGGCCTTCAAGGTTACATACCTGCATATCTTCGTACTCGGGGAAGAAGCTGCATTCGCCTGAAATCTTTGTTGGCGCAAAGCTCACCGCATGAAGCCGGGTGCCGCGAATCTGATATAGCTCCTCTGACTTTGAATATACGCCCTAGGCATCCCGCGGAGGGTCTACACGCTGCTCACCTTCCCCACCACCCCACTCACTAAGTATCACGACACCATCTCCAAATCTGGGTGCAAACGCCTCTTTGACCTCTTCGTTTCCTTTGCAACCTCGAAACCCCCGCCTACCCACGCCTCGGCCAGGATTCTCAACCCCCCACCTCCCTCCACCAACACAACAAGCCTTGGTGGCTGGAGCGTATGACAGTTCAGGTAAGTCAGCATTCTTCAGGCCGACCCTGCCGCTTACCCCATTCCTTCACTCATAACTAATTGGTGAAAAAGACATAATCCGCTCAATCCCCCGCACGCTCGTTACCCGACCCCCAACGATCGCGACTCCAGCAACGGACCTCCAATCGAGCCAAGCGCGAACAATAGGCCTCAATCCTCACCGATAGCTACTTCCGAAGAACGATCAGACTACTACATCCAAATCCCTGGCACTGGAAAGCCAAGCCCCGTCGCAATCAACCCTCGACGAAAGCCGGTGCGACTGCCGCATGCGCTTTTCCGCGCTGTTCCGCAACAGGCCTGGAGACGAGAGATAGACGCTGCTCTGGAAAGTGGTACCGCGCATACGACGCGGCAACACCTGACGGGTTTTCGCTGCCGCATAGGGCCATATTGCTCATAATACCCTCAAAATGCCGATCATAAACGGCATGAAGATGGCCTGGTATGATATATACCTTACCCCCGGCGCGCACGGAAGCTGACGTCCGTATTTAGTGAGCCATGCATTCGAGGCCATCGCTCTACGAAATGTACGCACGCGAGCGAACGCCTGATGGTGCCGGTCAAGAAGCCTGGCCGACCACTGACAGCATGTCCGCATTTACAGCCATCAAGCTGCGGATGCTCGAGCGTCACCGCCGCCATTCCTCGGAAATCGCAGTGTGGGTGTGGACCAGGGAGCAAGACGGCCAAGACAGCGGTCAAGACGGAACCGCAACCTGTCGATTCGCCGATAACTGAATCGCCATCACCGGTTGCGCGCGACTTCAAGATCAAGAAGACGACGTCGAAAACAAAGAGCCGGAAACAGTCCTATGACGCCTCCGTGCTCAACAGGGTAGACCCGAACAGTGTCAATGTCGTCCCGTTCACCCCGAGACCTCAACAACTTATCGCACCGGCACTTCCAAATGAAGCAAAATCTGCGGCACCACTCGCGCCCTACACGAACGGAAACCAAAACCATACATACCAACAGACACAACCTCCTCTACCTTACAACACCGACTCGCCATATGTACCAGTTAACGGGAACGGAGTCTATCCAGGTCTGAACGGCAACGGCGTGAACCACCCATTCATACCACTCGACCAACTGCCAGGCACCATGCTCAGCTCCCGTTCAAACTCAACCGGATCGTCCTACGGCACCCCAGCAAACGGCGTCAAACTCGAAAACGAAACGCACGAATCCGAAATACCCCAGAGCAGCTGCTGCTCGAAACCCGCCACCTCCGCCCCCCTCGACGGCATGATCTTCGCCAACGGCACCCCCCTCACCACAATGCCAAACTACACCTACGTCCCCACCTACCCCCTCCCCGCCCCTCTCTACCCCTACCCCCAACCAACCCTCTTCGCCTACCCCCCCTCCTACGGCTCCCACAACAACCCCCTCCAACCCGCCTCCTGGCGCCAAAACATTTACGCCGCCCCGCCCGACATCCCGTTATACCCCCTCCAACCCGACCTCAACATGGCCCTCCACAGCTGCGGCTGCGGCCCAACATGCCAATGCGTCGGATGCGCTGCTCACCCCTACAATGACGCGACGCAGGAGTACGTGCGCTCCGCGTACGCCGAGCCCGTCTCCCCGCCCGACGCATACGGTGTCGTCTACCCGCCCGTATTCCCCGGCGACGATAGCGCAACGGTGCTAGAGCACGGCGCGAGCGCGAAGGAGAGCCCGAGTGAGGGGGGGTCAATGGCAGAGGACCAGGCGCTGTCGCCGAGTGATTTCTTCTTTGTGAGTTATCCGCTTAGTGGGGAGGGGTGTGGGGGGGACACGACGAGTTGTCCGTGTGGCGATGGGTGTCAGTGTCTCGGTTGTACGATTCATGCGCTTGATGAGGTTGGGGAGGCGGTGGGGATGGCGCGGGGGGAGGGGGTAGTGGGACCGACTGTACCTGTACCTGCGCAGGTGGTGGAGAAGGAGACGGTGGAGGTGGAGGTGCCTCCTGTGGAGGGGGAGAAGGGGGAGAAGAAGAGTTGTTGTTGTGGATAGATTGGCCAAGGCGGGATATGATTATGGGAAAGAGAGGAGAAGGAAATATACCCTCTATGTGAGTTAAAATGGCGAATTTGCTATGGCACGCACGCGCAAGGAGTTGGGGAGCACATTGTACATAGACATACTATTTCTGGCACGGCTCAGTGTCTTGGCCCATCACGAGGCTTGTTTTTTTTTGGGGGGGGGGGAAGGGAGAGGGTGAAGCCTTGGTTGGGGGATACCAGGGGGAAATGAAAGAGAATTCTTCACTTCTGATTAGTACTCCCTACTGCTGATTTTCTTGAAACCGCGCGGATGGTGATAAAATGTGATATCGCGCCCCTAACGAACGCAAGCTACCCGCGGAGTATCTAGAAACGACTTTCATTAAGCAGGAGGTGTCCTTGGCCGTTGAAGTTGGTTTTCAAGGAAGCTGCATTATAGACCGGCCGGTGTAGAAATTTGGAACTGCGGAAGCCTGAAGGCGAGGTGTGCCGAATTGGTATTGAAATAGTAAGGAAGTAAGCAAATAACTAGAAGCTTAAAGAACACTACTACCCCCTGATACAGAAGAGACGTAACTAACGGACCTACAAAGATACGCTAGGTCTACCCATATGTGTCAGTCCCCCCATCATGACAATTACATGCAGGACCTCTGCAGCCGTCCTTGAAGAATAGTTGCCAATTACTACCCATAGGTGAATTGATACCGTCATCGAGGAACGCTAGATATTCTTCATGCTGTGCTGCCTTACGAGCCGATTTCTCCTGCTCTTCCTTTTCTTTCCACCACGCGTCGAGAGATGCTTCCATTTCCCGCCTTTCCTCCTCTTTCCTCGCGAGAGATGCTGCGGCTTCCTCCCGCCTCTCTCTTTCTCTCATCTCCTCAGCCCTTCTTTGTGCCGCTACGGCGTCGGATCGCCGGGAGGGTTCGGGTTGGTACACGCTGCGGTGAGGTGAGGGGTTATTAGGGCTGTTGATGTATGTGTGATAATTATTAACGATGTTGGCTGTGGTTTATCTCGTCAGCGGCGTGTGCGGTAACTGTTTGTCCGTAATATGGGGAAGCCGGCTGTGAGTAACTCATGCTCTCAACCATATCCCAAGCCGCACAGTTCCCAAAGTTCGACCTATCCCAGAAAATCACCCACAGCAGCTATCGAAAACCTCAGTCTCCACGACTGATGTCACTAGGCCCGGCGCTCAAGCCGATCCAAATCCATACTCCAAAATTTTCTCCCCTCTGCTAACCCACAGTCCCACTCCCTTATCCCTCTCCACAAACCTCACCTGCCTAACATAATCCCCCTCCGGCTGCCCACCAGCCACATATCCAATCTCAGCCCCACTCTGCACATCAAAGACCCTCACCCCTCCTCCCCCCTCCACCTGCGCCGCAGCAACAAGCCCAGTACCGCGATCAACGGCCAGATCAACATCATGCCTCGTCTCATTCCTATGTCCCCACATCCTCACCACCGGCCTCGTCGCCTCTTTCCTCCATTTCTCCTTCAAGAAACGGAGGTCATACACGCACATTTTATCCTGCAATCCCCCCACAACCACCGAATTCTCCCCCACCTGTGCCACCCTCGCAACGCTCGAAGCATGTCTGATACCACTCCTGCCACCGCCCTCCACACGAAGATCAACGAGAGGGACCTTCCCAGACCGCTTTCCAGTAAGGAGAACATGCGGCGATTCCGCGAGGAATGTGAGCGCGAGGATAGAGGATTCGCCGCTGCTGGGGGGTGAAGGCGCCTCGTTCATCGACGCGTCGAGTAGGAAGATGGGGCGGTCGTCACAGGCTACGGCAAACATGTATGGTGAGCCGAGAGGCGCGGCGCACGCGCAACGGACTGTTGTGTCTTCACCTGCTTTGCTGGATTTTAGGTGGTGGGCGCTGATGACTGAGAAGGCGTTAGCAGGGATTTTTACCATCAAGCAGCTACGGTCGAGGTTGGAGGAGGGTACTTCTGCGGCCCAAGAGTCCGGAGGAGGATTGAGCGCTTTTGCTTTTATCATATTTGCTGCAACACTAGCTGTGGTGCACAGTCCTCCTCCCGACTTTTAGGCCCCGCGAGCAGGGGAAGGGGTTATACGCACTGTCGAGGGTTGGGAGGACACGAGTCAGACACACATTATGCCTCTGCGGTGGATCAGCCCACGTTGTAAGGACAATCGTCTTACAAGCCGAGAAGGTGATTGAGTTGACGGCCGCATCGCTAGCTAACATCAGACCATTCCAGCTAAGAGGTGCATGTGCATGCTCTCCCAGCCTAAGCAAATAGTCAAACTCCACCGCATCATTTTGCGCTGCCTTGCAATCAGGGAAACCCTTCACAGAAAGTAGCAGGTGAAACTCACAGTAAACCAAATGTCCGGATCGTTCATTAAAGTCGAACACCCTCCATCTCGGCGTCCCACCCAGACTTCCAACGGGATTACTCTCCTCCCAGCTCCCCACAAACTCCTTCAGCGCGTCCAATCTCCCATTTCCCCTCCCAATCTCTCTGTCCAATTTTCCCACTGCCGCAGAACGCGTCACACGTTCTTTGTTAGCCTTCTCAACTCTCGCAGCTTCTGTGGCGACAACCTCATCGGCCTTGCGTTTCCGTACCGCGGTTTTGGAGTACAGTGCCGCGGGGTCGGCGACGATCTTGAAGTACTTGTTCTTCTCGGCATCTGGGTAGGTTAGCAGGAGTAGATTTGCGGTTTATAGAACTTGTACCGCCCAAAAGTCGGGACAGGGACTATCCACAGCAGCTGGTATATACAGAAGCTATGATTAAAATATCGACGCCCAATCACCCAAGTCCATAATCGACAAGCCAGATACTTGGACATGGAACAAAGGAAATAAATTCCAAGTAACTAACCTATTTACAATGGACATGAGTAACTGAGCGCCTGTGTTTCAATTATAGTTGCTATAAACACTGCTGTTATACATAGTCCCTCTTCACAACTTTGACGGGCAGAAGAACTCCCATTGACCGATCGCTGTCTTGCGCCTGTCAGGGCTTAAGATGCAGACTCACCAAAGTAATACCCAGGAATCTCCCTTCCCGCCATCTTCTTTACATAGTCGTTGTCACTCGAATCTCTGCGTGCAGTCCCTGTGCTGTCCTGGCGCGCGAATGATATATGGTAGTGGTATGGTGAGTGAAAGTGTGACGTTTGTACGTGGACCCTGTGCGCCAACTATTTTAAGCATATTTATTTGATCCTTATCGTTATCGGCCACCAAGGTGTCCAGACCCTCAAGCCATTTCCAAGTTAATCGACAGCAATCACTGATACTTTGACTGACGCTGGTATTCATGTAGAGAGGGGCCAGTGCATTAAGTTTTACTATTGCTAGATTCTATCATTCAGGATAGTGGCGTGATAATTTCCGGAACGTGTCAAACTACGGTGGTTATGGAAAATACAAGACTTCACGTGGTACAGATAAGTCTGGCACAAGTTTCTGAGAAATGATATTTATTACTACACTTCTGATTCCGAACGAATCTTCCCTTCTGAACTAGCCATCGAATCCCTGGCAGTTGGCTCGATGCCATTAAGCCTCTCACTGGCACTGTAGTTCGCTTCCATAGTATAAAAATCGACGCAAGGCCGAAGCGAAGCAAAGCAGAAACCGCTGTAAATAGTACATTAACGTGTGCGCAACTAAGCAGCACATCCGCAACCCCCCCCCAATAAACACGCCATAAAACGCCGAGCCGTGCAGTCAATATCCGAGCCATGTTCTCTCCGATGGTATACCCTGCGCCGTGCAAATGCCTATGATGAATATCCCGTCGACCTGACTAACCGCTCAACCTCTGCCTGGTGGCGGCGGCTGCTGTGGCTGGCTGCCCGGGAAGACGAATCCAGGAGGGAACATCGGAATCCCGTTGACCAGCTGCGGCATCCCCTGCGGCATCCCATACGGATAGCTTGGGATTCCCGACATGTTGGGGAGGTTGAACGGCGCTGATCCACCGTGGCCGCGATCCTTGCGATCGTCGTCACGACGGCGGTCACGGCGGTGCTCGTCCTCGTCGAAGTCGCGACCGGACTTGGGTCCCGATTGTCCGCCCTTGTCGGTCTGCATGCGGCGACTGATAGCCTTGGACGAGACGCCCTGGCCAATCTCGATATCGGGCTCCTCGACAACCATCCCGCTCTCGATGGGCTTCCCACCGCTGCCACCGTACTCGGCGCTGAGCATCCACTTCCTGTCCGCGTCGGTGAGCTTGCTGATCGGGATGATGCTGACGCCCGTCTGGTAATCGCTGCAGTCACGTGGTCCGAAGCCGACGCCCCATCTGGTCTTGGGAGGTGTTAGTAATGGTAAACTTGTGTCTGGGGATGTGAATTTACCGAACGTACCCTCAGGGATGAGTCGGGGTTCCTGCTGCCTTCCATGGCTTCCTTGGCGGTGATGGCGTCTTGCCGGCTGACCATCTTCACAAACGCGTGGCGCTTGTCTTTGTTGACGATACAGGTTTGCACGCGACCGAATTGGTCGAAAATGCGCCTCAGTTCCTGGTCAGAGCATCTGGGATGTGTTAGAGCCTTGCGGGATATAATTGGGACAATGGGAATCCTTACGTTACGCCACCAACAAATAGGGTGCGGCTGAGAACTGAAGACGGTTAGTTTGTGAACTCTCATGCATACACCAGAAAAAAAACATACCTTTGATGCTTCCTTTGGGAATTGAATGGTCAAACTCGACCCATTTGGTGCCGCCAGACCGGCCGTCATAGAAGCCTCGTGGTGGGGATGGGCTACGACCCCGCCGGGCTGGGCTGCGTTGCCGGTACTCGTTGTGCCGATCTCGGCCATACGCTGGGGAATTTCTACCATAATCACCAACGTTATCATCACGACGACGCGAGTTTGGAGAGTCACGAGGAGCATTCCATCCGCGCGCAGGAGACTGTGAACGAGAGCGTCTGCGGTAACGTCCTTGTGGAGATCTGACAGCCTCGTTGGGACCACCACGATCACGTGATTCAATGGGATTCCAGGTATTTGTAGGTGCTGCGCCATACGGTGCTGGAGGTGCACCACCAACATTTACGCCGCTTCCAACTGGGGCTGCAGCTTGAGTCTGAGTAAGAGCAGCAATTATTCCTCCCCATTGATCCTGCGGGACTCCCGCATCGGACAATGTCTTTATGAGCATAATCTGGCGCTGCAAGTCTGGGTTAAGAGCAGCCGCAGCTGCAGGTGCAGGGGCGCCCGCTCCAAGTGGCAAGTTTGGGTTACTTGGGTAGTTCGGGACTCCGTTGTTCTGCCCCTGGGGTAACGATCCATAACTAGCCGCTGCAGGTGCTGGCACATTTACAGATTGCGTACTAGGTGGAAACGGATACGTAGGATTCAGAGCTGCACCATTACTCTGTGCCTGTGGCATACTGTAGGCATTATCTTGAACGGGAGCAGGAGCTGGAATGGCCCGGGGTGCTGCAGCTGCAGTAGTATTCTGTCGGGCCATGTTGGCCAGGGCTTCCAAAATGGACGAGGTATTTGGCGCGTTTGTCGCTGGTGGCGGGGCTCCAGGAAAGGACCTCCCTACATCTGCTGGTGGTGATCCTTCGGGGGTTGTGGACTCTACAAGAATTCCAGGTGTGGTTAGAAATTGCAAAAGAAACGTGGAAGATATCATAAACCCATCGGCCAACTTACTGTTCAGTTTCTCCTTAAATGAGTTGAGCATGTCTGCGGGGAATGTCTCTCCCTTTACCCAGATTTCAACGAGCTTCTTGATCTTGTCCTACAATGAGAATGAAAAGGTAAGTGGGTGTACTCATAATATGTTTCAACAGTTTGCTCTTGTGCATCTTCAAATACGCCTCGTGTCTGGTCCCGAGATCCAAAGAACACGGCAATACAGTACAGTTCTGATATCAAGTTTATATGCGTACCTTTTGATCATCGGGTGCCGATGCAATTATGTCGTTCATCAATACTGGTAATAGTTCCGTTACTCTATGGACTCCTGCAGCATATGTGCCATCTTGGGCAGAAACAGTTATGGGTTGGCCGTTGGCTTTGGCCTGTTCAATCCATTTTCGAGTTACAGAATCTAGAACGTATAGAACGCCGAGCTTGTGGGTTGAAGGGGCTTTCCTCATGTGAGTGTACAGTTTCTGGACGAGGACAGACTCTGACTGTGAGAAGGGGTTAGCATCCACTGCAAATGAGGGTTGAGAGTTGTGGCGGTGATGTCGTACCTGGACATTTGCCAAACAGAGGGCTGTGAGGGTGGCTATGCGCGATCCAGATACTCCAGGAGGTTTCAAAGACAACATAGCCTGCAGAGCAGCTTCAAGTTCTGCTACTGCTGATGACATGGCGGATAAAGTGTTGATGGGTGTGATGAGAGAAAGAGTATAGAGTGTTTTTAAGCCCTGAAAAGGGTGTTGTGACAAAAGACCAAGATGGTTCTTCGCAGGACTACGATCTATGTCGATCTATGTCGTGTATTCACTTTGTGTTTTTGTTTTTATCCCGATCAGATGTTACGGTGAATTTGAGAGCAGAGTACTATGGCGACTACAGCCTCCGGCCGATGATGAAAGAAGGTGGCTGGAGGTGAATCACTCAGTATCCTCCAACTGCCTGGATCTCCCCTGATAGACTGCAATGTACGAAAAGAGCTGGTTAGTTTGCGAATACACCTATCGCGATGGCGGCGACAATAATTTGATTGATTTTTATCGACGAAGGGGAAGTTGTCGATGGAGATTTGTTGGGGGGAGAAAGTGAAGAGATGGAGTTTAGTGAGGTTGAATGAGGAGAAAGAAGAAGATCGACGTTTGCCGCCCGAAACTGCGGCTATGCCCAAAGCGGATGGATTACGCTCGCTTACGCCGATAAGCTCAGCCGTAGCTGATAAGCCCCTAATTGAGTATCACGTGAAACATTCGTCATGGATGGGGAAAAGAGATTTTGTTGTTTTTGTTGTTGGGCGCCACAGGGTGGATTCGGGAATTTATGGAATGGGCGGCACGGGTGGTTCGGGGACTTATGGAATTTATGGAATTTATTTATGGAATTTCAGGAGAAGTCTACCCACGGATTAAGGGAGCACGAGCAAAATTAGGGAGAGACCAAAGGTTGCTGTGGAGCACGAATAGATTAGATGTATGGTGAGTGGTGAGGTCTTTTGATTTTTCCGAGATACAGCGCAGTGTGCCGTCTATCCCTCGGTGGTTTTTGGAGTAATCTGTGAACGTGAGAATGGAGTAATTGGAGTAAATTTGGAGTATTTTGGAGTTTATCCATACAAAAATCATAAATGCACCAACCGAGCTCCACGGCATAACGAATACCGGAAATGGGAAATGGGAAATGCCTTGGTACTTCCTATCTTCATACATGTGCACGCTATTAGTGGAGTACTTTTGCATTTCCACCTCCCAAAGTACACCTGTCTTGTGAAAATCCAGGGATTACGTCAGGAGATGTGGCATAATTCCAGCCAATCATATTTCACTCCGGCCCACGCTACGGTCGGACCGAAGGACGGTCGCCGGTCGCGCCGTCGTTGCATCCCTGACAGACGAGATCATCACTTTTCGTTAACTTTCTTCCCGACCCTCCGTCTCCAACAACCCTTTCTCTCCATCACCACATACACAATTCAAAATGGCATCAGCAGTTCGTTTTGGCTCTTCCGCCTTCAGGTCGTCTCTGGCCGCCCCAGCATTCAATGCTCGCATCGCAGCCTTCAATGGCGCGCGTTGCTACTCCGCCAAGGCCCAGGTAAAACAATTTCCCAACAATAATATGAGAAGCATCCGCTGATAGCAATCGTGATAGACTCTGAAGGAGCGCTTCGCCGAGCAGCTCCCTGAGAAGATCGAGGAGATCAAGAAGCTCCGCAAGTCAGTATTCCCATTGTCCTGTCGCTCATAACAAGCCATTGACCCGTTTTCAGGGACCACGGCCACAAGGTCATCGGCGAGGTTACTCTCGACCAGGTGTATGGTGGCGCCCGTGGCATCAAGTCCCTCGTCTGGGAGGGATCCGTTCTCGACTCCGAGGAGGGTATCCGCTTCAGAGGATTGACCATCCCAGAGTGCCAGGAGGCCCTTCCCAAGGCCCCAGGCGGCAAGGAGCCCCTTCCCGAGGGTCTCTTCTGGCTGCTCCTGACCGGTGAGGTCCCAAGCGAGCAGCAGGTCCGCGACCTGTCTGCCGAGTGGGCTGCCCGCTCCGACGTCCCCAAGTTCGTTGAGGAGCTCATCGACCGCTGCCCAACCTCCCTCCACCCAATGGCTCAGCTCTCCATTGCCGTCAACGCTCTCGAGCACGAGTCTTCCTTCGCCAAGGCATACGCCAAGGGTATCAACAAGAAGGAGTACTGGGGACACACATACGAGGACTCCATGGACCTGATTGCGAAGCTCCCAACCATCGCTGCCAGGATCTACCAGAACGTCTACAAGGATGGAAAGGTTGTCCCAGTCCAGAAGGATAAGGATTACTCCTTCAACTTCGCCAACCAGCTCGGCTTCGGCGACAACAAGGCCTTCGTTGAGTTGATGAGACTCTACCTCACCATCCACACCGATCACGAGGGTGGCAACGTCAGCGCTCACGCCACTCACCTGGTCGGCTCTGCTCTCTCCTCCCCCTTCCTCTCCCTCGCCGCCGGCCTCAACGGTCTCGCCGGCCCACTCCACGGTCTCGCCAACCAGGAGGTCCTCAACTGGCTCACCAAGATGAAGGCTTCCGTCGGCAACGATCTGTCCGACAAGGCCATCACCGACTACCTCTGGACCACCCTCAACGCCGGCCAGGTCGTCCCCGGTTACGGCCACGCCGTTCTCCGCAAGACCGACCCCCGCTACATGGCCCAGCGCGAGTTCGCCCAGAAGCACCTCCCAGACGACCCCATGTTCAAGCTCGTCAGCCAGGTCTACAAGATCGCCCCCGGTGTCCTCACCGAGCACGGCAAGACCAAGAACCCCTTCCCCAACGTCGATGCCCACTCCGGTGTCCTCCTCCAGCACTACGGCCTCACCGAGTCCAGCTACTACACCGTCCTCTTCGGTGTTTCCCGCGCCATTGGTGTCCTCCCTCAACTCATCATCGACCGCGCGGTCGGCGCCCCCATCGAGCGCCCCAAGTCCTTCAGCACGGAGAAGTGGGCCCAGATCGTGGCCAAGCTTTAAATTTGATTTTTGCCTAAGCGGTTTGTGTAGCAAAAATGGAAATGGAGTGTATATCTAGGAATGGGGGGGATTGGCTTTGGCTGTATTTTATAGAATAATAGATAAGGATTAGACTATGAGTGCCTGTAGCCTTTATTGAATTTACAAGAGTGTCTGTCTTGCCTTTCATGTCTATGCTTGAGGGGAAGTGTGGATCTTGTGTTGCCCGTTTTCTTGCTTTCAAATGCAGTGTAGCTGGAAGCAAAAGCTGGACATAGTTTGTGTGCGCCCTGCCTCGGTTCTCCTACAGCCACTGCCATTGCCAGCCAGCTACAAAACAGCCGTTTATTGGGATAAGCTGATTTATGAGCACCGTGGTTTCAAGTAGACTGCAGTGTAGCCGAAATACGGCTACCGACGTCTGGTAACCAAGTTGGCTAAATGTTTGCTTCGAGGTCTTACGCAGTAACTAAGCTGCCTAATGTTTGCATTGGAGTCTTACAATAGTTGCACTGCTGTTGAAGACAAGGCTTATTTATGTGTTGCAAGACTCCAGAGGAGTCATTAGCCAACAGTTACCATCCGCGGACAGCATCATGTCTTGCAACGTAACATAAGCAAGAGGGGCAGCTGATATAAAAAACCAAACAAATGCATATAATCCACAAGTTTTAGGAAGACATATGTGAACTGCCTGTAAATAAATAATATAAAAGGAAACGATATATTGGAGCGAAATCGGGGTATGCCGGGGCGGACGCGGCTACACCTCAAAGCCATTGATTCAGTCCCGATCTTATCCTGACAACGAAACTTTGAATGGGGCTGCTGTGGGGGCTGTGAGACGAAGGATTGAACCATGAAATCCTTCCGTTTCATACTCTGCCGTGAAATTCACGATTCACCCAGACAAAAACCGCCTAATACCTCTCACCGAAGTTTTCCGCATCAGCCTATGCATGGAGACGTATAGCTATGGTCGGACAAGCCAGGGGCTGCACCTGCTAGCCCCTGTCATTTCTCACAAGACATATCATATCACAACATATTCTAGAAATCGGGGAGGAGATCGACACTAAATCCCGATCTTGCTGGCACTACTGCGCCTCCTGCACGTAAGCTTACTCCCTAGTATTGATGGATCTAGACGCGATCTACGATGTGACAGGCGAGGCATCATATGCCTCAATGGGGCTCAATTGGGGTCCAAGGAGGACAATGGTGCCTGATGACTATTTCCAAATTGCAACTCTTGGTAGGTCGGTGTAACGTGGAACAGAACAGCCGTCGATCTCGGGGATATGAGGGGAATATGCGTATGATGAGGGTATATAAAGGGCAAGCAAGTCTGCTCTTTTGATTCTCATCATCCAAACACATCTCATACATTCAACAATCCAAAAACACGCCTTCAATACCACAAAACACCACAACCCACCACAAAGCCCCTCACAGCAACCATGAAGCTCTCAGCCCTCCTCTCCGCTGCTTTAATCGCAGCGGCCCCGGCTCTCGCCTGTCTCGAGACCACCGGAGCCATCGACCTAGCCGGCAACGTCCAAAGAATCACCGCTATTGATAACGGCGTCCTGGTCTGTGACAGCGACTGGGGCCACCGGATTGACAAGGACGGACACATCTCGTTGACGTGTAAGGCTGGTTATGTGTATGCCGTCACTAAGGATGGGAGAATGGGGTGGTTCAAGAACCCGACGAATGCTTTCTCGTTTAAGCAGGCTGTGGGAGGTAGCCACCAGACGTTTTATTGGAGTGAGAAGAGATATGGGTGCAAGTAGTGGTGAGGCGGAGTTGGGAGGAATGGTTATATGGCTGTCGGTCTGGATTTATGGCAAGTATTTGGCCCGTGTGGGTTATCTGCTTGTTGTGTTGGCTATGAAGGGCAGAAGAGGAGAGCCCGATGGGATGGATTTATGATCGAAATAGCATTAAACTTATAAAACGGAATATCACCGAATTGATTCGTGAAACACTGTGCTTTAAAATATATGAGAACATGGCTGACATAGATTGGCTTATTTATCCCATCAGGACGTATATTCTGTTGCTAAATCCGAAGAATTTCTCAATCATACCAGGCCACTCGCATATGCCAAGCATACCGCAAACAGTTTTTGGAGTGATCGACAGGGCTTCCAAAGTTGCGATTGCGGGGGGATTTTTAAGACTACATAGTGTTTACCTTTGGCATATTGAAGAGTGAAGCAGTTGGCTAAATTAATCGGAATCTGTTTCTTATCACCTTGTGGCTGTGCACCCCTGCCGGTTATACTTCCTATTTAGTTAGACGTTAAGTAACAGACGCATCAGCCGGTATACTAAGCCCCAATCACCTCACCACAGACTTCCCGCCTTGTAAGACGGCTTAACTACCAGATAAGAGCCTACTATTGCAAACTTTTAAAATTGTCGGAAAATTATCTCTACAGTTAAAAAAACAGCACAGGTTTCAGCGTTGTGACCAAGAAATCACAGAGGACGAGAGGAAACCAGAAACCCCGCAGTGTAGAAAACCAAAATGTCTCAACAACCTCCACCATCAGGATCGATGAAGATTTCAGCCACTGTTCCATTTGAGCAGTTGCGCGAGCTTCTAGCCTCGCCAGCAATAACCTCATCCGTTGGGAAAGCCCAAGACCTCATCAACATACAGCCACCTGACAAGGTGTGCACCGTGTGCGTGAACCTCGACCCGTTCCTAGCCTTCAAAAAAAGCAGTGCGGACCAGCACAAACTCTGGGCCGACAAAGAGTATAAAATTTCCAGCGGAAACCCATTCGGGAAAATAACCATCGAAAAGTCGAAATACTTGCTTGATGCTGCGAAAGGTGGCTGCATTTATTGCACGATGGTTCAATCAGCACTCGGTGCTGTATCCCCGGGGTGGGAGACCGAAGGGTCATACATTCATATCTTCCTTGCGCTTGGCCTGCCCGTGGTCGTGCGGCTAGAGTTTGGCACGATTTCAAGCCTTCCTATCGAGAGGGAAGCTGCAGATGGTTTGTTCCAGATCGAGTTACCACAGGGCTTTGATTTGGATTTTGTTATCACTGTTGGCTCTGGTTCGGACGCTTCGAAAGCTTCGAAACCTGCCATAGATGTTGAAATTTATCGGCCTCGACTCGCACCCGATCAGTCAATTGTTGGCGGTACGTCGTTCAATTATAGTAGGACCAAAGTTAGACAAGAGATTGCTAATGGAAATGGCTAGATGCTGTCTTGGCGGGACTTGTCCCCTTCGTGGGCTTTGCAGAAGAGATACCCCGACATGTTGGTGATAAAAGATGCCTTACCTTCATACAAAGTCAATTGTCCCACTGTCTCAACAATCAAAGTTGCTGGGCCCGCAAAGGCTTGCCTTTACTTCCAGATCGCGTCGTCTGGATCGAAGCCAACAATCCAAGTCGTATTCAGCTTATAGAACCCAAAGGCGTCCGTGCCATATATCTTGCACTCAGTTATTGCTGGGGGCCTGTGAGCTCTGACACTTATCTGACAGATGCATCCACTTATGAGACTAGGAAAGCTGGTATACAGTTAGATGACCTACCGCCTCTTTTCCAAGACATCATTGCGTGTGCTCGTGCGCTTGGAATTCAATACATCTGGATTGATCGGTTGTGCATCATTCAAGGAAGCGA
Organism: Pseudogymnoascus verrucosus; assembly: GCF_001662655.1. Taxonomy (NCBI): domain Eukaryota; kingdom Fungi; phylum Ascomycota; class Leotiomycetes; order Thelebolales; family Thelebolaceae; genus Pseudogymnoascus; species Pseudogymnoascus verrucosus. The sequence goes on from NW_017263664.1 coordinate 468,455, forward strand.
TGCTGATTTCAAAACGCAGGCCCCAAAAATGGGAGAGATTTACGGAAATGCCACTGTGACCATAGCAGCCGCTTCTGCTAGTTCCGAACAGGACCGCATCATGGTGGAACGAGACAAGAAATGGGCTACTTCCAGCGTCAGCTTGACTGTTAATGGAATTGGGGCCTTGAAGCTTCAATGTCGGAGGCGATCGCATCCTTTAGAAAAGGAGGACACAGGCGGTGACTATGGCAAGGTGTCCACTCGGGCATGGATCTGGCAGGAACGCCTCCTCGCTGAAAGAACGATATTCTTTACTCCTTCTGCCCTAAAATTCGAATGCCGGTGTCATTCCGTCTGGGAAGGTTTTGACCAGGGGATCTCAGGCCACTCATGGTCAGCGCAATTAGAAACTATATCACACAGCTCATGGACATTGTTAGTGGAGGAATTCACGAAAAGAGACATCACTCGTCCTTCGGATCGGCTACCAGCCATGGAGTCTGTCATGAAGCGCATTGAAACGAAGACAAACTGGACGCCTCTTTGGGGTCTGTGGAAAAATACACTCATAAAGGGTCTAGCTTGGGAACCGCAGCCGTCTGGACACTGGGGAAGGCATGACTGCCGCATGAACCCTGGCCATTACGCTCCAACCTGGAGCTGGGCAAGCGTCGATGGCCCAATTTCCTACATCCATGCTAGACCTTTGGACATCATCTCCCAAATCGACCCCATTAGCTATGACCTAGAATATAGAAAGGTCAATGCTGCTTCGGGTTCAATCACAGTGGCTGGCTACCTCGTTCCCGTCGAGCTCGGTGTTACTGTTAAGCGTGAAGAGCATGTTGAAGGAAACTCGGTCGAACAGGAAGAATATACCTACGATTATAAGGTAAAAATCTCAAATAGCGAAGGTCTAAAAGATTCTACACTCAAGCCCGATGTCGCCTTGAAGCCGTGGAGCGGTGAGATCGGTGGGCAGCTGGTCTCGACTGTTGTACGAGTTCCATATGGAGAATCTCCTCCAAAAGCATCTTGGACTGGTACCTGCCACTGCTTATTAATTGGTAAGACAAAGAGGCGATGCCTTGTCCTCTACCTGGGCCGCTCGTTACGGGAGCCAGGTGCCTGGGAACGGATTGGAATGGTGGATGGGATGTCACCAACAGTATTCTCGATGTCCCAAAGGGAAATCATTAATATTGCTTAATGTTTTGTCAGGATAGCAATGTATGTTCCCTTCCCAAGACTATCCACTACCTCGCGGCATGGTGCACTCCAAAGGTCTGAGGAAACAATAACTAGGTTATTATCAACACTAAGAGTTGAATGATTGACAGAGGAGTTCTTTTCGAGACCGCTTGGATGAACATCAGGTTGGATTTGTGATGCATCATCCTTCGTGGTAGTTGAAGGACAACCTCTACGCAAAAGACGACGCTAGCCCTCAAAAGGATAATTTCAATTTCAAGGCAGGTGCTTGGTTTAATGAAGTGTAGCTAGAGGAGACTTGCATGCCCCTATATACACACATATATAGATAGAATATAAATACGGACTACAGAAACCAAGGCGGGCTGATCTACACTAGTACCCCTAGTAGGGTAGCTCCCGAAGGAAATACCCCACTATGGATCAAAACCTTAATTGGTTCCCTTATGCCCCACAATTTTGACCGCACTAACATCAGGTCCAACATTCGCGACCCCTTCCTTCCTTCTGTTTGTCTTCTCTTCAAAGAATATGTAGGAGGAAGCTGGCAGTCTATCGTTGGTACTTTGATGCTTTCTCTACTTGCTACATTTCTAGAGGTCTGAAACTTTTGAGTGTCCTACGCGAAGGGGGTCTAACACAGCTTGTAGATTAAGCTAGCTGTCTCTACATTTACTTGAATAAAGTGCCTACCATAGCTACCGCTTGCAATATTCAGATAAGAAGTGGCTGTCGAGGCGTCCGTTGTACATCACTCCCATTCTCAACCCCACCCACATCTGAGATCAGGAAGTGCACTTTCAGAGCAAACAAACTCAACCACAATGAGTCTACTCAGCCTGCCTTGCAATGTTCGCGATGATATTTTCAGAAGAGTTCTCCTTGTGGCCCATCCACTCTATCTGCTCCAAGACGGCGACTCTAGCATGGTAGAGACATTTGGACCAGAAATACGAGTTCGATGGCGAGCATTGCTGTACACCAATCGCCAGGTGCTCGATGAGGCTAGCGCAGTGCTCTATGGATCGAATAATTTTTCCCTGGTTGATACCACACAGAAACAGGTTGTCCTCCTGCAATCCTTCTTAAACTGCATCGGGTCTACAAACGCAGGTCTACTGTCTCACATATGCATCAACTTCCCGTCGCAGAGCATGCGGATGGGCGACCAGGAGGAATCCTGCTCAGGATAGATGGCTTGTGAAGTTTAAAGCTGCTTCAAGACAAATGTGTTACTCTGAAGACATTAGAAACTTCCATCCACAGCAAAAATTCTAGTGGTTTAATAGGGAATATAGAGAATCTAAATGGGTAAGTAGCTATATTTAATGGGGGCTTTCCTTTTTTTGAAGTTTCTTATCTTTTAAAAATAGGGAAATAAACAGCTTTATTTAAAGGGAGGCCTCTTTTTAATTTTCTAGTTTTTTAATTTTTATAAATGAGAAACAGCTAGATATAAAAGGAGCTTTCTTTTATTTTCTAGTTTCTCATTTATAAAAACCAAGAAAATTATAGTTTTTATCCCTGTCCTTTGCCTCTCTTCCCCCTCATATCCTCTAACCACCTTTATATTATTGTTTATTTTTACAAAGGCCATTATAAGTTCCGTTAGCTGCCCTATTACTTTATACACTTAATTTCCATCATCCATAGCCTCTTCTACCTGTTGTAGGGCTTTATATGCCTGCAACTCATTTTGAATGAAGTTTTTAAGATGCTGGAATCCGTCCATTTCATTTGTACCTACATTAAAAATGTAATGTTAGCAAATTTCTCTTAAATAGATGCGTAATTCCCCATTTTCATAGAATGATAGAAATGGAAGCCCCTCTGTTATAAGACCATATAGTATGCAATATGAAGCAAACATAGACTACTACAAGACCATGCATGGGATCTGTAATTACTTCATTGAGATTATATATACAACAGCCTGTAAACAAGACCATAGCATATACCGTCAAACAGGAAGTAATTACAGATCGCAAGACCATGAACAAGACTATCCTCTGTCTAAAGTCAAGAAGCTGCAATGTATACATACCCCTGCAACTGTCATAAAAAACACGCAAAAACACGCAAAAATAGATGAAAAACAGGACAGCAACTTACTGAGGAATACACAATCCCCGCCACGTGGAAAGACATCCACCATGTCTACAGCATCATCCTCATCTTGATCTGCCCCTTCCACGACACCAAGATCAGGCTCATAGTCAAAGTCATTCTCATCCTCAAAAGCAAAATCCACCCTTGATGCTTTGAGTTCCAGCGCCGTTTGAAGACTCAGCTGCCCCAGGTGCAGGTCCAGCATGTAATTCTTCTGATGCTCTGCCTCAGGACAAGGTTCAACATCTCGCGTGGTGGACAAGACGAGCTGCTTCCTCTGATACCTCTTCTCCTGCTGCACCACAACCTCCCCCAGAGGCTCCGCATGCGGATCTCCACCCCGGTGAAGCTGGCGGCAAAACAATCCAGTGCTCACATAATTTCCCCCCTGCACCGCGCCAACATACGGATCAGGATGAATAACAACCTGTCCAGCATCCACAAACCGCTGCGCCATCTCCCTCGCCGTCGGCTCCGGGCTCGGCTCCACAAGATCCCCGCCCCCATAATCTGCAGACCTCGACGCCTCATAATGCGGTATAATCGGCTGCTGTCGGCGCCTCGGGGGGAACTCCTCGTCCTCATCCAAGTCTCCGCATCTCAAAACATTCAGCTTCCCCGTCGCATCACCGACGAGGAGACGAGAATGGTCGCTTGAGAAAACACCCGCTGAGATGCCGCCGGATAGCGTGATGACATCCGCAACATGCACTTCGGCCGGAGGAGCACGCACATTCCATGCTTTGACCACGCCGTCTGAGGAGCCTGTGTAGAAACGGTCACACGTCCGTCCCCACGCGGCGAATTTCACACCGCTGTCTGTCCGCTCGTGGTCGTTGTCCTTGGTCTCGGCGTCATCCTGGGATTGATCGTCGATAGATTTACCATGGCCAAGGACATGGATGGGCTTCTCCTCCTGGGCGCTATCCCAGACATATGTATTCCCATCCGTGCAGCTCGCAGTGAGGTAGCAGTGCAATGGGCTGTTCGACATCAAGGTGATCTCATTGATATCCACCGCGCGACAATCAAACGTCTTAGTATGGCTGAAGGTGCCATTCTCCGTCTGGCAAAAGATCCGCAGCTGCGTCCGCACCCCATCCTCATACTCCCCCGTCGCCGACGTCGCAGCCACGAAAACAGCAAGCGTCGGGTGCCACACGACCTCAAACACGTTCTGTGTGCGCGCTGAGGTGATTAGCACGCGCGTCCCCTTGTTGGTATCCCAGAGGCAGAGCTCTCCAGTGTCCTCGATGATTTTCGGCACTTCGTCGTGCACATCGAACGAGCGCGGCGAGTATCCGGTAAGAAGGAGATGGGCCACGCACGGAGCCTTGCCCCACTGCAGCGTTGACGGGTAGTATACCCAGGATTGCCGGCTTCGGAGCTGCTCAGCTGACTGCACATCGGCGCGGGATCCAGAATACGACACGAATGGGGAATTGGATACATCGTCTTCGTTCAAGTCGTAAACTCGGATGGCATCTCTGAAGACGTCGGCGGCGGTCGCGATTTTGCTGTGATGTGGTGAGGTGACGACAAAGTTTATAACGCCGCCATGATGCCATGTTCCACAGAGTGTCATTCCAGATCCATCGGCGTTGATATCCCAGACTTTCACGGTTTTGTCAAAGCTCCCTGTTAGCGCCTTTTGAGAGCCTTCATGGAACGCTGTAGCTGTCACCGAACAGTACAAATAAGGGTCCTGCGTCTCCCGCATGGACTCCAAGGCATTGCTGCCCTTCTCAACAATGGGCCGTATGATCCGATGCCCAGAGACCGACCTCAGAGAGCTCTTCTGTACTGACCCCAGAGCCAAATTTCCCGGCTTGTTGTATTGTTGATTCGATTCATCAGAATGCGTAATCGCACCGCATACAAACTTGTCACCAGGCAGCCAGGTGATCGTGGCAATATCCCCAGAACAACCAGTAAACTCAATCTCCCGCACAATCGCATCATCCATAGATGTGAGGATGCGGGCTTTGGTCGATATACTGGCCCGTCCGAAGGTCCCACGAGACAGCTCTCGCTCACGCAGGATAGATGATATCGAGGTATGGTTATTGCTTCTTTTGCCCGTGGCCGTGCCCAATTCTCTGGATTTCGGTGCGACGCGCAGCACAGAAGTTGTTCCAGTTGAGAACCTAGACCCATTGGACATATAGCCTTGCCAAATATCCTTGCCAAAATCATCGATGAAGTTCTTCAGGCTCTCCTCGGTGCGTTGCTTAATAAGCCGTGAACCCTCATCAGTTCCCAAAGACTCCTGTTGAGACTTCACTATCATTTGGAGCAGGCTCGGATAGACCTTCACACTCCCATTGATTATCCCAAGCCGCTGCCCCTTAGGCTTTGATTCGACATGATTTCTATGCCACACATCCATAACATTGCGCACAAACTGCACCTCTTCGCCCGTAAAGTCCACATGAACAATATGACCATGAAGTATATGCTTCTCCTGTGGAGTCAATCGTTGTTCCGAAAGACCCCTTGCGATGTCTTTGCGCGCCGACAGACTGATATACGGCCTTGTGATTGCATTGGCAGCCAATCGCAAGGTTTCAACTTCCCGAAGGAAAGACTGCTTCGCCACAGCTTCCTGCGCGGCCGACCGAAGCGCCCGGGGTTTGTTTTGCTTCTGGATGCGATTGCCCGCTGTTTGCTTTCCAGGAGAGCGCGCGTTTGCAGGCTTTTGGATAGCAGGTGTGCGTGAAACAAAACTAAGAGTCCCCTGCCGATAAGCCATCTTCTGGTGGTTCTGTTGGGGCGCTGGGTCTGATGCAGCTTCCTTCGCGGGAGACTCAACAGTATAAGACGTGCTTGGGGACGAGGAATCGCGCTTCTGCCGAGTAATTTCCCCCGCCCCAAGCCTTTCAACAGCATCCTTGAAATCATCCTTCTCGGACTCGCTCGAGCTGTCCGAAATAAAGATCGGCTCAGGCGGTGCGGCTTGCTTTGTCTGCCGACGAGCTGTTTGCCTGCGAGCTGCTGCAGGTGACTGCAGCTTGCTTTTCTGACCCTTTCCCAATTTGTGAACATGAATTTCCACCAGCAAAGCGCACTTATCAACGAGCCTCTTCCGCCTAGTTGCAGATAGCACCCCTTTATTCGAAGCCAGAGGTGCTAGGAATTGATCGTCGCAAAGATTCTTCGCAACCTGGTGCCTAATTTTCTTCTTGACAGCCTCATCGAGGCCCGCTCCCAATCTCTCGAGGCATGATTGAATTTCCGGGAAGATAACCCGATGAAGCACATCCTCCGCCCCCTTCGGCGCAGGGCCAGGATTGGATGTCCCTGGGCCTGCGTTCGAAACTGGCCGCACCTGTGTATTGAAACCTTGTTGTGACCGCCCTGCACTCTGAACCCCCGGCAATTGCGGCTCAGAATCCGAATAAGAAATCACCACCGGCTTCGACTGAGTCTGAAACATATCATACACATTCACCTGGCCCTCTCTCCCAGCAGATGTAGGCGGCGGTTTGCTCCTTCTCCTCCCCGTATGTGATTCCACCTGTGATACCCGCGGCGGCGGCAGTATGCGCGTTTCCGCCCGGTCCCTACTCGGACTCGATGACGCCCCCATCCCATCCCCAGCAAGCCTCCTCCTCTTCACCGAGCCCTCCACCGACCTCGACGCATTCGGCGACAAGCTCAGCTCTCTCAAATGTGTTTTCCTCCTCGCAACCACAGGAGTATGTAATTTCGGCGGCGGTAGGGCGCCCGGAATATCGATTGGTGAGGGCAACCCCCCCGGGAGCAGTAAGCCATTATGTGATTGGTGATTCGTGAAGCCATTCTGCAGTTTCCGTGGTGATGGTGAATGGTAGGGTAAAGTAGTCGTCCCTGTGAAATCTGGGCCGGCGGCATTGGGGGCCCGTATCTGGGTTGAAGTTGCGGCGGGTAATTCGTCGTCGCTGTCGAGGGTGAGGTCGACGAAGGAGGCGTGGGCTTGCACCATTTTGGGTCTGTGGGGGGGGGGGAGGAGAAGTTAGCGCTTGTTCACTTTGTCTCCCTGAATCTTTCTCGAGTTTAGTATGGGGAGAGGAGTGTAATCAGTGTGGGAGGAGGGGAGAGGAAGTGGGGTGTCGCGTGAATTTCCTCGTCGTACCTTCTTGGGCAACTAGATCGCGCTGTGACGAGCTGCTGCTTGAAGGCGGATCTTGAGGCGGTTCATGGCATGGATGTGCAGTGGAAGTGAGGAGTGGTATGTGAGTTTGTTTGCAAAGAAGGGCAGCAAGGCAGCAGGCTCATCGCCTTTGAAAGTGTGTGCTTTGTTTGAGGCTGTGTGTGAATGGGGCGCGGCCTTGACGGTCGCGGTCGCGGTGGTGGATGGTATAAAGAGATGTCGGTTCAATGATGTTCCGTTGTAGATGGGCAAGGCTGAGCGGAAGGCTACCAGGGGTGAGCCGTGATAAGTGGAAGCAAGGAGTGGTGGTGAAGAAAGCCAACGTTCATATCCCTTTATAAGCAATAAGAGGATAGAACCAGGTCAATTCTTGGAGTTGACTATAAATCCCATATCCGTGACTTAGAATGAATGAATGTGACCCCTTGAAATATAATACAGCCATAAACTACTGCACTGAGACAACTTGGTGTGCGGGCACGACACTTTGGTCTCACATGTAATCTGCAACACAAACCCCTCAAATCCCCCCCCCGACGATTACACAGGACCTCACTTCACTCTGACAAAACCCAAAAGTCCAGGTATATACCTCATCTTCTGTACAATATATAGCAGAATAACGTTCTAATCTAACAAAATGGCATCAATGTACAGCTCGTCTCTATGCATCAAGATCGCCAGCACGCGCGCCTACAAGCAATAGTATGTACCAGCACCCTTCCAATTTACAACCCCTCCTTCTGAAGAACCTCCACATGAGCTGCAGCTCTACAATCTCGGCTTGCTCTTGGACTTCTCCTCCTCCAGGGCCTCGGCGTACATCCTGTCCAGCTCATCCCTGAACATCTTGACAGCCTTCGGTCTCTTCATCTTAAGACTGTATCGAAAAAAAGTCAGCAAACTGTCCCAGTTCTCACGGAGGTGGTGATAACAAAGGTTGTGAAGGGTGGGGGTGGGGGGATAAAACTCACGTAGGCGTCAAAGTCTCATTATCAATCGAGAACGGCTCAAGCGCCAAATGCACCTTCCTAACCCTCTCCCAGTTATTAAACTTCGCCTTCTTCCCAATCTTCTCCAGCTCGGCCAAGAACGCCTTATTAACCCTCTGATCCTTACACGCCTCCCTGACCGCATCCGCATCAAGCGGATCAATAGTCTTCTTCAAGATTGCTCCCGCGAACGGCGCAAACGCCACCGGATCCACGCTGAACACCGACACCAAGAACGCCTCGGTGCTATCACCATGCACGAACGCGATGTTGGCCAGGTTCGTGTTGGCGAGATACACGTTCTCGAGGCGCTCGGGGGAGACGTACTCGCCCTGTGCGAGCTTGAGGAGGTTCTTGACGCGGTCGACGATCTTGATGCGGCCGCGGCTGTCGATCTCGGCGATGTCGCCGGTCTTGAACCAGCCGTCCGAGGTCATGGCCTTGGCCGTCTCGGCGGGGTCGCGGTAGTACTCGCGGAAGAGGGCGGTGGTCTTGACGAGGAGCTCGCCGCGGGGGTTGGGCTTGTCAGTCACGAGGTACTCCATGTCGGGGACGGAGGAGAGGCAGACTTCCACGGAGGGGAGGACACCGCCGGAGTTGCCGGTCGAGGTGTCGGAGTCATCCTGGCACGAGCCGATGGCGTATGTCTCCGTCATGCCGTAACCCTGCTTGATTGGGTTTCCGAACGCCGCGCGCAGGAGCGTGTGGAGCTGGGGGTCGATAGGCGCGGAACCAGAGACCATGCGGTTGGAGTTCTGCAGACCGAAAGCCGAGCGCAGCTTGGGGGTGTACAGGCGATCGTAGACGGCGTGGAAGACGGTAGCCTCGCCCTCGGGCTTGCGCAGATTCGCCAGCTTAGTATTAACGACGTGGCGGCCCATGACGCCCTTGAGACCCTCAGCCTCGAGAGCCTGAGAGCGGATAGCACCACCGAAGCGGTTGTACAGGCGAGGCACGGACACGAAGCCAGTGGGCTTGAGCACTTTCATGTCGTCAACCAGGCCGAGGATGTCGCCGCGGAAGTACCCGATAGAAGAGCCGCAGAGCAGGGCACCGCCCTCGGTGACGCGCTCGTAGATGTGCGCGAGCGGGAGGTAGGACATGACGACGTCCTTGGGAGTGCCGTGAGACACGAACCTGCCGGTCGAGACGGCGGCCAGGGCGTTAGCCTGGGTGAGGACGACACCCTTAGGGTTGCCGGTCGTGCCGGAGGTGTAGTTGATGGTGATGATATCGTCAGGCTTGGGTGGGTTCATCGGGATAGATGACTTGGCACCAAGCTCCTCGACATCGCGGATGTAGTGGATAGCAACACCGACCTCCTTCCCGAGGGTGTTGAGCAGCTCGCCCATGGAGTTACCCGGCTTCTCCGAACCAGTGAGCGGGTCCAGGCAGATAATCAGCTTCATGGACGGCACTCTCGGCGCGAGCTTCAGCAGCAGCGGGATATGCGGCAAGCTGGTAACCACGCAGGCCAGACCGGCATGGTTGATGATATACTCCGTCGTCTCCGGTCCGAGGGTATCGTAGATCGACACGGTGAAGAGGGACTGCGACATGCACCCCAGATCCGCAATCTGCCACTCCGGCCTGTTTTGGCACCACAGCCCAACACCATACCTGTCCCCCGTAATCCCAACTCCCTTGTGCAGCTCGACAACCCCAGCGCCGAAGTTGCGACGCCTCTCGGCAACCTGCGCGTACGTCTCCCACGTATACTTGCCCCACGTCTTCTTTGCGGCGTCGTAGCCGCGCTGCCCCAGACAGTTGCGGCTGCCGTACTTCTTGGCCGAGGCCTCGAAGACGTCGTGCGCGGTGTGGAGCGACGGGTCGATGGTCGAGAAGAGGGGGCCGTTTTGGAAGCGCCAGTGCCGGTACACGGCGCTGCGGCCTTCGACGGCGGTGCCGGGGATGGCGACGGAGTAGGGCTTCAGGCCTGGTGGGGGGGAGGCCAGCTGCTTGTAGTTGGCATCCTGGTCTTTGGTGAGGGTGAAGGCGGACGGCATTGTGGTGGTTTGGTTGGGGAGTCTGTGAGGATAGGGAGAGTGGTTAGCTGGGGAGTGTTTTGTTTGTTTGTTTGTTGGTTTTTGGAAGAAAGGTTTGAGGGTCGTGTCGCCCTTCTTCATGGCTTCTTTCTTCCTTTCGTTCTTTCTCTTTCTCCAATTCCGGGGATGGCGGGAACTTACAAAGGCTAAGTTGTATCGCAGGAACTCGCAATGCCAGAAAAAAGTGAGACAGGGTTCGACAAAGAAGAAGAAACACAAAAGGAGGGAATCGAGAGAGCGTATTCGAAAAAGGAGGAGGGAGGGGGATATGTGCAAGATAGGAGAGGAGATGAGATGGTATATGGAAAGAGTAGACCTCTCTCCGTTGGCATCTGATCCTAAGAAACCCTTTCTTCCTCCACCTCCGCACGCTGCATTTGGGGGCGTGCGGCCGCACCTACCAACTTTATCCCAGGGACCGAGGCTCGGCCGATTTGCTGAGGATTTAGGCGGCGCTAATTGGATTAGAAGGCTGTTTTCTCCACCTATTAATGAACCCCACCACCCACGGATTTGTACGGGTGCGGTACAAAGTATAGGGACGCGATGGGGGATTGTGTTAGTTAGCTCGTGGCGTTCATGTGAAAGCGAGGGTGTTAGAGATTGTATGTGTGGTAGTAAATCCTAGTATCCTAGGGGTGTGTGTGAGACTGTAATACTATGATTACCCACGCGATAAATAGTATAATTGTATATTAAGGGCTGAAAAGTATAACTTATAGTACAGTACAGTACAGTCAGCCCGTTCATATAATAAGGATCAATCAAATACAACCTCATACACCAACACACCATCAAGCATACTTCCATCCCCTCCACTCCCCTCCCATCCACCATAAATCTCACCCGCCTCCTCCCCATCCCATCCCATCCCCCTCTCCCACGCCCCACACCCAAGCCCATGGCCTCTTATTTCGTGCCGTGATACTCCTCCGCACCACCTTTGCCCCGCGTTTCCCCAACGTGGAGTTTTTTCGGGGTTCGGAGGTGCCGGGCCTTGGCGAGAAGTGCTGTACTAGTACTGTACTGTACGTACGTACTCGAGAACCAACTGTGCTGTGCTGGACTGGACTGTGCGTGCGTACTGGGATGTAAGGGGGTGTGCGGCTGGGCTGGGTGTGTGGTGTGTTGTGGTGTTGCACGGCAGCTGAGCGACACGTTTATTTGGTGTGCGCGTGCACGTGGTGTTGCTTTGTCAGGCTGGTCGGGGGGGGGGGGGGGTCGGGGGGGGGGGGGGGGGGGGGGATGTAAGGGATATATGTATGGGATGGGATGGGATGTGATGCGATGGCGAAATGGATCTTTAGCTGGAATACTAGTTTACGTGTTGGTGATGGATAGGATGGTGGTGAGGAGCGTGGTGTTGAGGGAGTAGCACGTACATCACGGTAGGAAATCACGACTCGCGACTAATTCTCGCGATGACGGCGCATACTCTTTCTCAAATTACCAGTTACCTGGTTGGACACAGTTGAGGCGACAATTTATACACATGCACTCAAACCTCAATCATGGACCATAAATCATTCATTCGCTACACGCCATGATGCGCATCTATTTCATCAGACGGCTCAAACAGCAACAACAACCTCCGCCTTCTCCGCCCCCTCCGCCGCAACATCCTTATTCTCCTCCTTCCCCCCCTCCGTCTTCGCCGCCGCAGTAGCCGCAAATGACTGTTCAAAATCCCCAATAATATCATCAATATGCTCCGTCCCGACCGAGATGCGGATCAAATCCTCCGTCGCCCCCGACGCGACCTTCTCCTCATCGCTCAGCTGCTCATGCGTAGTCGACCACGGATGAATCGCCAGCGTCTTCGAGTCTCCCACATTCGCCAAGTTGGAAATCAACTTGAATCCATCCACCACCTGGCTACCCGCGGCACCACCGCCCTTAACACCGAAGCTTAGCACGCCGCCGAAACCGCGAGTGAGGTACTTCTTCGCGTTCTCGTGGGTGGGGTGGCTCTCGAGTCCGGGGTACGAGACCCAGGACACATGCGCGTTCTTCTCCAGCCATCTCGCGAGCGCGAGGGCGTTCTGTCCGTGGCGCTCAGCGCGGAGAGATAGCGTCTCAACGCCCTGAATGAGCTGGAAGGCCGCGAAGGGGTTGAGGCAAGCTCCAACATCACGGAGGACATCGACGCGCGCGCGAATCGCGAAGGTGATCGGTCCAAACGTCTCCCAGAACTTGAGGCCGTGGAATCCTGGCGCCGGCTCCACCATGTCGGGGAACTTGGCTGCGGCCTTGCCCCAGTCGAATTTTCCGGAATCGACGATCACGCCACCGATGGTGGTTCCGTGGCCACCAATCCATTTCGTGGCGCTGTGTACGACGATGTCGGCACCGTGGTCGATGGGGCGACAGAAGTAACCCCCAGCACCAAAGGTGTTATCAACCACCAACGGAATCCCCGCATCATGCGCCACCGTAGCCAGGGCCTCGAAATCAGGAACACTGTACTTCGGGTTCCCAATGCTCTCGATGAAAACAGCCTTCGTCTTGTCGTCGATGGCGGCGGCGAAGTCGGCGGGGTCGTTGCCGGTCACGAATTTAGTGGTTATGCCGAGGCGGGGGAGGAGGACCTTGAGCTGGTTGTAGGTTCCGCCGTAGAGGGCGGAGGTGGACACGATGTTGTCACCGGCTTTGGCGAGGGTGGCGAAGGCCATGAATTGCGCGGCGGCGCCGGAGGAGGAGGCGACGGCTGCGACGCCGCCTTCGAGGGCGGCGATGCGCTTCTCGAAGACGTCGACGGTTGGCTGGGGGGGGGGGGTTAGCGTGGGGTCGCAAAGGGTATAAAAAAGCCAGATGCTAGAAGCCAGAACCAGCAACAGCAACAGCTAAGAGGTAGGACTGCGACTTACGTTACCGATACGGCTGTAAATGTTTCCAAACTCCTTCAGGCCAAACAGCCTCGCGCCGTGGGCGGAGTCATTGAAGGTAAAGCTCTGTACGACCCCATCCGTCAGCACTTTATCACTCCCTCACAGGTTCCCCGTCCTCGTCCCCCCGGATCCCAGGTATCTATCTCCTTACCGTAGTCGCGTAAATTGGCACCGCGCGCGCATTCGTCGTTGGGTCTGGCTCCTGGCTAAAAGGGATTCAAGTCAGCATCTTCAATTCTGTTCCTGCATTTTCGCAAGGAGAGGGCGGTTCATTGATCGCCCATCACCCATCGATAAGGGGACTTACCCCGCATGTAACTGCAACGTCTCAAAGTTCTTGCTGAGTCCCTCTGCCATGATTGCTGTCTAATAAAGATTCAAAGCTTAAAAGGTATAAAAGATGTAATATACTCGAGGTATATATCGTATTCTTCGCAAGTTTTTTGTAGGGCTGGTAGGCAGGGCAGGGAAGGGGGGGGTTTATGATTAAAGACAAAAGGGCTAAAGGCGCGATGTCGGCGGGGTAACTATAGCTCCCTCCCAACGCGGCTGCGTCCCCTCGATCACGCAATAAGGGTCACCACCCTCCAGACCACCCAACGGAAAGGCGAGGAGAGGGGGTCTAGCTTCTAGTGTCGCCATATCAGGGGAACGGGTGGGCGCCTCTTTTTTTTTTTACTCTATCCCACTCTGTGCTCTCTCTCTGTGCCGCCCGGGGTTTGCTTTTTTTTTGGGAGGGAAGGGTTATTTTCCTCATATTTGCTCGATTGGTGGTGGCTGGTGGTGACGTGATGGATGATCTTGGGGTGTTTTGGGATGGAGGGGTGGTTGGAGGGGGGGGATGGGGGGGAACTAAGAGGATTGCGGTATTTGGATGATATTGAGGTGATTTTGAGTTTGTATAGATATATACTGTATAAAAAGGGTTTCTATTTCCACAAACACTCTTCTCAACACTCACTCACCAGAGGTATAAATCTCACAAATTCCCACCCCACCTCCACGTGACCCAAACTCAATTTTTGGAGGGGCAGTTATCATCACGTGTTTCCCACACCCAAACTGCCTGGTGCAGATCTCCCCTCCCCCCACGCTGCACCTTCGTCTGCCACTTACCCAATATATTGCCCCTTAGTTTATTAAACTTCTAAATTCTTTCCTTTTTCGGAATGATGGGTTGGGAGGGAGGTTTAGGTTTAGGTTTGTATGGGCGGCGGAGGTGAAAGGTGTATGGTAATCGCGATGACATCTCATGCGTGCGCGGGGAATCTAGCCAGGCAATTTATATTGAAGAAGTTTAAATGCCTCAATATATGGGGGGGGAATATCTCTAGATAGTACTGAAAAATCCCACGCCGTCGTGTCATGGAGAGATGTTCACGCAGTGGTATAAATAAAGCGCAGGATATCACTCAGACTCACCCGCTGGCGGGCTATGTTTGGGAGTCGTAATCGCGCCAGAACACAGCTCGAAGGCCCCCATCCTCACACAACCACCACAGCGCCAAGCAGCTTAGGATATGCTCCAGAACACCAAGTGTTACTAATCCCACTATCGCCATCACCATTCTCTAGTCACGCCTCTGAGCTGTCAAACCGCCACGCCACCAATCGTACATCGCCGTACGTGTCGCCGTGGTGTGTGTATCAATCCAGCACAGCGTGGGTTGGACTGGACTGGACACACCGGCGAATAGTGGTGGCGGCTGGTGGCGTGCCGGTTTCGCGGCCTTCATGCGCGGGGGACTTGAGACAGGGTCGCCGGAATGAGAGGGGGTGACATGCTGTACGGTGTGTACGGCGGCGGCGAGGAAGTGTGGCGCCAAGGTGTTCCAGAGAGGACGACGATTTTATGCTAAAGTAAGATAGTTAGGGAGTTAGTTTGGAGAGTGAAATTTGGTTGTGGACACATGGGTTGGAGGAGAGTTGGAGGAGGAGGATTTTTTGAGATTGGGAAGGTGGGATTACAGCCAAGTTGCCAAGAGGTGAGAAGTCATCTCCGGGGGGTTGTTGGTGGTGAAGTGGTGGTGGGAGGGGACATGTGTTATTTCAGAGTGAGAGAGAGGTGTTTTCTTACGACTATCAGAGATCAGAGAATCTCAAGTAGAATACCAGAATAGATTCCCATAATAGAAAAATGAGGACTAACAGATAATCCACGATTGTGCGTACCACGATCAATCCCCCTCCCTGTGCCAACACCCAACAGCATGATTTCGTCGGTTTCGCCCTGGATCAAACCGGCCCCTGACACTGACCACACCAGTACTAACTAACTTACCCGCCGCCCCTGCCAACCACCAACCACACCGTCTTCAGCATCCAAGACACCACCAACCAATCCCCGTGCCTGTAAAAAAGATCTCGAATCCAGACCTCTAGCGACATCCAGTTTCAACACCGTTGCAAGCTGCGACAACCAGATCAAAGCAAGATAATAATAATAATACAGCAATCTATTAAAAAAATATTCCCATTAATAGCAACATAATATTACCATAATAAACACACATAACAACCACCCTCTCCCCATCCCATCTCACCCCTCCTTCTGCTTCTGGACTCACGCTGGACGGAACTGTTAAAATCGATAACACCGAGATCGATGTATCCCGTCTCACGACTCAGACCCTCATCTCCGCTGTAGACAGCACGTCTCCGCAACCGCATTTAGCATCATCACTCACTAACACAAACACCAAAAAACAAATGAATTGAGAGTCTGCGACTTTCTTCACCACCACAATCACCAACAAGCGCCCATACACTCACTCACCTACTCAACTCTCCAGCCTCTACTCTACTCACATCCACTCCTCCTACCTTACAACCCACCAATCCCACACTCACCCACCAACTCCACCACCACTCCCAAACCCGCTCCAATCGCCAACCGCACCCACGCCCACCCCCTGGTAACCTCCCCAGGTACCCACAATACCCGCGGCGCCTCTCTCCACCCGCCTCCTTGCCCATTCCATTGATCCTACCCGCCAACCGCTCAAAAAAAATCCACTGTCACCACCACCACCACTCTCTCCCAACGACGACCACGACAAACAACGCCGCTGTGAGATAAAGGCAACGACGAGACGATGGGCTACGCATTCCTTTTCCCGCTGCGCGTCTTGCAGGTCGTGACAGCGAGCATGGTGCTGATTCTGTCTTCTTATGGTATGCCCCCCCTTATGCCTTTTGCGCGCGACCCCGAGTTTGGCGCGGGCGGTTGCTAGTTTGGCGCAAACCACTACCGCAATCACAATCCAGCAGCGGCGCGTGGACGGTGGTGTGATGAGAGATTAGATTGAGGATTGGGAGAGGAAACGGACAGGAGGCTAACGAGGAGATAGTGGCGCATTGGTACGATGCGGATACGCTCACAGCATCGCCGTCGCAGTTTAACTTCCTCATCTTCACGGGGGTGTGGAGTTTGTTGAGTATTTTCTATCTGGAGATTGTGCCGAGGAGGTGGCCTAGAGGTATGTCCTTTTTCTTTCCCCTCCATTTGCCCTCCCCTCCTCCCTCCCCCCCTTCGCCCCGATCAACCCCAGACCACTCAAAAGGCAGAGACCAAAGACTAACAACTGGTGTTCCCCACAGGCTCCCACCCCTACGCCTCCTTCGCCCTCGAATCCCTAACAACAATCTTCCACCTCTCCGGCTTCATCGCCCTCGCCGTCTTCCTCTCCAAACTCCTCTTCTGCCGTGGGAGCGTCTGCAACGCCGCGCGCGCCGATGTAGGCGCCGCATCTTTCGGCTTCGTGTTATGGGTTGTGTCTACGGCGACGGTGGGGATGGAGATCTTTAAGGGCGGGTTTAGGAGGGCTGGTGCGGGTGGGAAGGTTGAGATGAGGGGTGTTGGGACGGCGTAGCTCATATTGATGGGGAGGAGGGGGAGGGAGAGGTGGAGGGGGGGTGGGGGGGTTGAGTTTTGATTGGGGGGGGGGGGGGGGGGGGGGGGGGTGGTGGGTGGGGAGGAGGGGGGTGGGGGGGGTGTGGGGGGGGGGGGGGGAAGGAGGGGGGGGGGGGTGGGATGGGAGGGGGAGAGAGGGAGGGGGAGGTGGTGACTTTTTTTGATACCCGCGAGGGCGGCAGACACAGAGCAACAGAGGCGAACGAGGAGTGGCTAGCGACGACGATATCACCGATTGTGCATAACTACACGAAACGGGCGAGAGACACAGAGAGATGGATGCATGTACGAACAACGGCGCGAAACGGCGTGAGGGGGGGATTTTATGGGTGGTTATATAAGAATTTTGTAGGATTCATATACCTGGGGCGCTTTTTGTTGTTACTTTTTTATACATGGAGGGAGGGGAGGGGGTTTCATAGCATGGGGGGGACTTTGAGCGATTTCCGAGAGAGGATATTTGGGAATGAGAATTGTATATCTGGATACTGTTTTAACAATTACATTCTCGTTGATATACAATTTTTGTTAACTAGAGAATCTGTGATAACAAAATAATCCGCTATATTTGAAAATCCTTGGGTATAAGTCGATCAGGAGTCGTGGTTCCGTGGTGGGGTTGAGACGTGGTGAAACCCCTTACGTCGGGTCAGCATAATGCCGTCTTTCCCCTCTCAGTTATAGGCTGGGCACAATAGCCTGATGGAGGTTGGTAGTGTGGGTGGAAGGAGTGATTGATGCTGGGTGAGAATGAGAGCTATTCTGGAGCTGTGCGTGGTGGTTTGGGAGATGGTTGGTTGGTATTGGGGCCGGGCGTAATGTTCTCGGTTGCTGCTGAAGATGTAGAGATATCCCCCCTCGAATGGTATTGAGTGTGGAATGGCCTGAATTATTCAACCGGTATTATGACCTGGTATCGACTGCCCTTGACTATCCCTCGGAAAATGAGCGACCCGACGTATCCCTTGATGGCTCTTCCGCCTTATGCTATTCCCTCCCCTCTTCTCAGCCTCGGTATATTCGTAGACAGTGCAATTAAATAGCTTATTGATCCTTTTTCTGACCACCCGTCTTCGCAACCCTCGCCAGAAACCTGCTCATAAACCGCGCCACGAAGAAGCTTCCAATGGCAACAATCGTGATGTATCCTGCTGTCGGAACAAGCGATCGCGGGAACACATTGAGTATGAACGGGTCCAGGATGATGTCGACGAATACCGGCGACGGGTTCTTCATCAGATAGGCATCCGTGGTATAATAGTCTGCCGCAGTAGAGATGCTCAAGAGCAATAATGACTGATCGGTCGCACCGTGCGTTGGTCGCATGGCGGACTTCAGCGAATCCCCAACTGACTCCGGCTTGCCCTGCTGCGTCTCAGAGTACTCTGCCAGAGACATGATGAGGCTCGGGTTTTTGAAGACATCAGCTACTTCGTATGTTTCGAGATGGAAGGAAGTCGGTTTCTGGAGTGTTGCTGTTAGCTAATGTAGTGGTGTAATGGGGAGAGCGGAGCTGGTTACGTACGGTGGCTGGCCAGCAGATGCGAACCTCGTACCTCTGCCCCTCCGTCAAGTCGCTGAGGATGAACCATGATGCTGGACCACGAGGGTAAGTATCGGAAGGGAACTCAGAGTGCAGCTGCGTTCGAATTGTCGAGTTCTCTGGAGATAGAGTCTGGAGGTGTAGATTCTCGAAGGTGGGGTGGTCTAGAGGAATCGTAAGGGCACTAGGAGCTATGAATATCGTCTTTTCCACGTTTGCAACGGCCGCCTGCGTACAAACTGCCAAAATCACAGAAACAATACTGTAGAGCTTCATCTTGACATATACGACATAGATTTGTATAGCTGTATTCCCATGGACCCTGTGAAATGAAGCTCTGACGTTCCCGAAATCTGATAGCTCCTCACCAAAAGTCGCGCGGTTCCCTGAAAGCAAGACGCGCTAGCCGTGGGACCCCTGCCTGTTTTGCGCGCTATCCCAATTAATAAACAAACCCACAAAGTGCTGAAGCGACAACAACTCCTCCTCCTGCACGGTGCCTTCTTCCCCACCAACGCTTCTGCTCTTCCCATACCTCAACAGACCAGCACCGCTGCCATCTTTTCGAGAGTTTAACCCTCGAATTCCTTCACTCCATCGCATCTACAACACATACTTGCTACGCTCGTAAACTCATTCAAAATGAGAGAAATCATCAGCATCAACGGTTCGTTTAGCCCCTGACGCGACGTTCACCGCTCCTGATAGGGTCAACATCAGGCCTCAAAATATATCCTTGCTGACAACATTTTTCTCAGTCGGCCAAGCTGGTTGCCAGATTGCTAACTCGTGCTGGGAGGTGAGCTTCACCCTGAGCTCAAAGCTCGAGATGTGGTACGATGGACATTGAATACTGACGCCTAATTGTGTAGCTTTACTGCCTTGAGCACGGTATCCAGGTACGTTACCGATCCCCTGAACTTCCGAGATTCCGGAAACAGAACACTCCTTTACTTTACTTGACTCACCTACTGACGCGTGATACCTTTACAGCCAGATGGATACTTGACCGAAGAGCGCAAGGCCGCCGAGCCTGATCAGGGGTTCAGCACCTTCTTCTCCGAGACTGGTAAATATTCACCTTCGATCCACGACAGCTTCATCGGTAACGAACTGTGAACTGACACCATACCTTCATAGGTCAGGGCAAGTACGTTCCCCGCACCATCTACTGCGATCTCGAGCCCAACGTGGTCGATGAGGTCCGCACCGGTACCTACCGCAGCCTTTTCCACCCGGAGCACATGATTACCGGCAAGGAGGATGCGTCCAACAACTACGCCCGTGGTCACTACACCGTCGGAAAGGAGCTGATCGACCAGGTCCTCGACACCGTCCGCCGCGTTGCCGACAACTGCTCTGGTCTCCAGGGTTTCCTCGTCTTCCACTCCTTCGGTGGTGGAACCGGATCTGGTTTCGGAGCCCTCCTCATGGAGCGTCTGTCCGTCGACTACGGCAAGAAGTGCAAGCTCGAGTTCTGCGTCTACCCAGCCCCACAAACCGCCACCTCGGTCGTCGAGCCATACAACTCCATCCTCACCACCCACACCACCCTCGAGCACTCTGACTGCTCCTTCATGGTCGATAACGAGGCCATCTACGACATCTGCAGACGTAACCTTGGACTCGAGAGACCCAACTACGAGAACCTGAACCGCCTGATCGCCCAGGTCGTCTCCTCCATCACCGCCTCCCTCCGCTTCGACGGCTCCCTCAACGTCGATCTCAACGAGTTCCAGACCAACTTGGTGCCATACCCCCGTATCCATTTCCCTCTCGTCGCCTACGCCCCAGTTGTCTCCGCAGCCAAGGCATCCCACGAGGCCAACTCCGTCCAGGAGATCTCCATGTCGTGCTTCGAGCCCCACAACCAGATGGTCAAGTGCGACCCCCGCAACGGAAAGTACATGGCCACCTGCCTCCTGTACCGTGGTGACGTTGTCCCCAAGGACGCCCACAGCGCTGTTGCCACCCTCAAGACCAAGCGCACCATCCAGTTCGTCGACTGGTGCCCAACTGGTTTCAAGCTTGGTATCTGCTACCAGCCACCCCAGATGGTCCCCAACGGTGACCTCGCCAAGGTCAACCGTGCCGTCTGCATGTTGTCCAACACCACCGCCATCGCCGAGGCCTGGTCCGCTCTCTCCCACAAGTTCGATCTCATGTACTCCAAGCGTGCCTTCGTCCACTGGTACGTCGGTGAGGGTATGGAGGAGGGTGAGTTCTCTGAGGCCCGTGAGGATCTGGCTGCTCTCGAGCGCGATTACGAGGAGGTTGCTGCCGACTCCCTCGAGGGTGAGGAGATCGAGGCCGAGTACTAGATGCTCTCTGGCAAGAATAATTGTTTTGTGCAGGTTATAATCTATGGAGTACACTTTGGCTGTGGAATGGAGCTGGATGATGTTCTTTAGGGAGCGTTCTATGGCTTTTTATTCATGGTCAGTTTGGTGTCTAGAATGTTTGCTCGGCGGTCTTTGCTAAATAGCGAAGCGCCTTCCTTTTCTCAACAGAATGAATGATACTCAATTGCTTTCGAATGCAATAAATGTAGCTCCCGCTTTGTACCCATGGTGACGTGATACCGTGTAGATGTAGTGTAGCAGAATGGTTAAAGAACAATTCCGTAAATTAGAAAAACCGACAGCCTGGACGTCGCACATGGTGAAAATTTCCCAAATGCAGCTAAAATGTAGAAATCTAGATCATGTGAGACAGTCTCGTATTTGACCGCAATGTAATTTAAATTGGGCGATACCAAATTACCCCAGATTGGGTGATTGAATGACGCGGCGGCAATTGCCGCGGTTGCCGCTTGACAATCTACCGCAACCACCGTTGGCGACGTGGTTGCAGCTCCCCCCATCAACAATCCAAACCCCCCTCTTTGTTTTTTAGCCCTCCGGAATCAACTCCAACGCGAGCTAGCATTGGCAAGAGCAGTTACAGCTTCTCATTTAAGAAAATCAACACTTAGAGGCCCTGTTGCGCTGGTGGATCAGTTCCTCTGGCGAGCGCGATGGCGGACACCAATGTCGACTCTGGTAAGACCCTTGAATGCTCCCTCAGGGACGCAATCCTGAAGTCCTTTCATCACAACTTGATATCGACATTATGAAGGCGATATGTGTGTTCGACTGGATGCAGGCTGATGATAGATAGGTGCGCCGAACTTGAATCTGACACCGGAGGAGGTACGAGTGTTTGGGCAGCTGTTCCGCGAGGCGGACTCTGAGAACATTGGCGTTGTTACTGGCGAGGTTGCCGTGACTTTCTTTGAGAAGACGAGGCTTGATCCACAGGTGTTGGGCGTGGTAAGTTCATGATCCGAGTGATCCCGTCGTTCCATTGAGGGATGGCAATGTCACCTGTTGGACGGCTAATCTGACTACTGTTTACACAGATATGGAACATCGCCGACAAAGAAAATAGAGGACTGCTTACTCCTACTGGCTTCAGTATCGTGCTGAGATTGATCGGTCATGCACAAGCAGGAAGAGACCCGACAGCAGAGCTTGCATTCCGACCAGGACCGATCCCTAAATTCGATGGCGGCGTGCCGAGCGGCGCTGTACCGCCACCTCCCCAAGGGCCACCGCCTGGACCGATACAACCGCAGACGAGTGGAAACCCCATACGAGTCCCTCCGTTGACTCCAGACAAGGTCCAGCAGTATGCTGCTTTATTCGAGAAGTCTGGCGCCCAGGAGGGCATATTAGGTGGCGAGCAGGCTAAACAAATATTCGAACGCGCAGGGCTTCCGAATGAAGTTCTTGGGAGAATTTGGTACCTTGCGGATACTGAGCATCGCGGAGCTCTCACGGTTACTGAGTTCATCATCGCTATGCATCTGTTGGCATCGTCCAAGTCAGGGGCTATGCGCACACTACCGAATGTTCTCCCAGCTGGGCTTATAGAGGCTGCCGCGAGGCGTCCACCTTTAAGACAACTATCTGGTGTCACCGGTGGACCGCCTGCGGTACCTCCGATTCCGAGGCAATTCACAGGTCACAATCTGGGAAGAACGGCCAGCCCTCTGAGTAAGCCTGCGTTTGGTCAAGTCCCTCCTTCACCAGGTACTTGGGCTATCTCTCCCGCCGACAAGAATCGCTTTGATAGCATATACGCCACCATTGACAAGACGAATCGCGGTTTCATCACTGGCGATGAAGCCGTGCCATTCTTCAGCAACTCTAAGTTGCCTGAGGAGGCATTGGCACAGATTTGGGATTTGGCTGATATCAACTCGCAAGGCCATCTGTCAAGAGACGAATTTGCCGTAGCTATGTATCTCATCCGTCAACAGAGAGGCAAGCGTGACGGGAGAGATGCTTTACCTGCCACCTTACCGGCAGAGCTAATTCCCCCGAGCATGAGATCGCAAATCCGACAACCCCAACAACCGACCGCGCCTGCTTTTGAAACTGCTGCACCAACCATTCCTAAGTCTGCCGCGGACGACTTGTTCGGACTTGACGCGATGGCTTCCGCTACTCCACCACCAGCTCCTGCACAACAGGCTCTGTCCACTGGTGGATCTAATTTCGGAGACCCATTTGCAACCAGCAGAAGCCCGATGACACCAAGCAGCCCTGTTGCTGGCAGCCCTCAGCATATTCCAACCCAGAATACCGGCTTCAAGCCATTTGTGCCATCGTCGTCCTTTGGCCAGTCGATATCGTACAATGCTACTGGCGGATCCAATGCGTCCACGCCGCTGGCACGATCTGGAACCATGGACGACCTCTTGGGGGATAACGATCCGGAGATTAGCAAGAAGCTGACTAGTGAGACTAGTGAACTTGCTAACTTGTCGAACCAAGTTGGTACGCTGTCAAAACAGATGCAGGAAGTCCAGGGCCAGCGCTCAACTTCGCAGAATGAGCTTACGCAGGCAACCTCTCAGAAGAAGGAATTTGAGACTAGACTTTCTCAGCTTCGCACTCTCTATGAGAAGGAGGCCAAGGATGTTAGAGCTTTGGAGGAGCGCCTTACTGCCTCCAGGAATGAGACTAGGAAGCTACAACAAGATATTGCCATGGTTGAGGGTTCTCACCAAGACCTTCAAAATCAACATCAACAGGTCTCAGTTGCCTTACAAGCCGACCAGCAAGAGAATGCTAGCCTGAAAGAACGTATCAAGGCTTTAAACACAGAGATCTCTCAATTGAAGCCTCAGCTCGAGAAGTTAAGGTCCGAAGCCCGTCAGCAAAAGGGTCTGGTTGCAATCAACAAAAAGCAGCTGCTGACTAATGAAGGGGAACGCGATAAACTGAAGACCGAGGCTGGGGAGCTGAACCAGAGCATCGAGCAAGATACAAGGGCGCTCTCTGAGAGCTCGGCAGCCACCTCGAAAGCACAAAGCCCTGCCCCAGCGGCCGCAAGCCCAGCTCTGTCGACGATGAGCACAAGCAACCCATTCTTCAGGCGGCAAGGAAGCAGCTCTGATATCGCCTTTTCTCCCTTCCCTTCTCCACCTGTAGCTCAGCAGCCAGGAAATTCATTTGAGAACATCTTTGGACCAACATACGAGGCGCCTATGAATGCATCGCCGGCTGCTTCCCCAATGCCGCCGACTACATTTAAGCAAGCTGTCGACGCCCAGGATAAGTCTGCCCCACTATCAGCAGAGATGCCAGCTCGAGAAGGCCTTACTCCCGATCCCCCCCAGTCAAGACAAATCAGTTCGAGCTTCTTGCCTTTCTCGCAGCCAGACAATGAGTCTATCAGCTCATCTCGCCAAGTCTCTGTGCCAGGGAGCAGATTTGGAGATGGCTCTGAAACACCAAAGAATGTTGCGTCAACGCCGACAGGATCCTCTGTAGCAGATCTCCAAGAGAATCGACCAGGATCAGCCACGTTTGATCGTAATATCACTGCATCCCCCGCAAGCGAGTCCTTGTCCATGGGCAGCCGCAAGGAATCCATGCCCGGCGCATTCCCAGATACTCAACCAGCAGCTGGCACCGCTTTTGGTGATTCCAGCGAGCTGTTCCCCTCAGGCAAAGGCCAGGTCTCATCCAAGGATGACTTCGACTCCGCATTCGCTAGCTTCGGTGGAGGTAGTAGCGCCGTCTCGCAAGGCTCCGAGAAGAGCGTCGAGCCTCCTACCAGCCGGTTCCACCAGGAATTCCCACCACTAGAGGAAATTGGCGACGATGACGACTCGTCTGCTAGTGAGGGCGGATTCGACGATGACTTCATCCCAGTATCTGCCAGCCAGTTCAGATCGGAAACTTCTGACCAGGCTGCTTCTTTAAAGGTACCTGATGAAAGACGCCCCAGTGTCTCAAAATCCTCTTCTGCAATGAGTGTCGGTAGCCAGCCGCCTGCTGTCACTGCCCAGTCTTCTCCGCCTACTTATGACAAGACTGTATCCCCCAAGGATATCGCCCATGCCGAAGCTGCCGAGTACTCCGGCCTGCTCCCATCTCGCCAGGACCTTCCACCTGCTGCGGACGTAGTCGCTGCTCCCTCAGGAACGACCGCTGCGCAACCCCCTCGTCCCCCTAAGACTGCCTTCGACGACTTCGATGATTTCGATGACCTTGAAGATGCCAAAGAAGGTGACTTAGACGACGACTTTGCGAACCTCTCCGTCCACGACCGCTCCGCAATGGACGAGTTCAACCCCATGTTTGACAGCCCCGCTGCCTCCAAGACCACCGGCCACGGCAGCGCGTTCGGATCTGCAAACGGATTTGGTGACTTTGCGCACTCCCCATCGGCGTCAACTTCGCAGCCTGCTGCCGCGCCCGCACCGACTAGCGCCAACCAAGACTGGGACGCCATATTCTCCGGCCTTGACGGAGCGCCGAACCCAGCCGTGGCAGCTGTTGGTGACGAAATCAAACCTGGCACAGCGGTTGAGAATGGTGTAGCTAAGGCAACGGCTAAGGAGGAGAGGCCGGTGATTGGAAGGGCTCTGACCGAAAATGGAGAGCACGATGATCCCCTTTTGAAGAACCTGACCATGATGGGCTATTCGCGCAAGGATGCATTGGCGGCGCTCGAGAAATATGACTATAATCTGGATAGGGTAAGTCGCTAGAGTGTCTATTGATATAAAGAGTGATGCTAACGATTACAGGCTGCGGATTTCCTTGCGAGTGGGGGAACTGCTTGAGCAGTGATGGATGTGTGCACATATTGAAGCTACTTTTCGCGTTGGTTCCTTACGTTTTCCAGGGCTTCGTCTCTGTTGTTCATGTGCTGCCCCTGCGCACTCTACATATCATGTCGATAGTTGTATCATACTGAGATAGCACCATCATCTTCTAATGGAAATTTTATCTTCTTTAATTCTTGATTTAATTTAATGGCTTGGGTTTTGCCAGTCTATATATGCCGTGTTTGTACTCTGCTTACTGATGTGATGAAAAATGAAATATTTACAGAAGAATTGTTACATCTGGTGTGCAACATGGCGTGGCAGTACTACGACGCCTCCTTCGTTGAGTATTGGTACTTGGAAACGCGTCAATACGTTTCCCTGGCGTGCTCTTTAACCAGTCTATCCTCCACTACGCCCTATGGTGGCTATCTCTTACACTCCGCTGCTAGTGGTGTTCTAGCCGGTCATTATTGCTCCTCTATTTGGCAATGGCCTTGAGAGCTGCCTTTTGGCGGAGAAGAACGGTCTGCGCATATAACGCGTCCTTGAAGGCGAAAAGGAACGCAGCAGTCAACACGCTCTGCGTAACCTTTGGTCCGATTCCTGTAGTCATCAGTCAGTCTCCCTCCTTTAGGTTTATGCGCCAGACAGAGGATACATACCGCGGTACAGACCGGCCCATCCCTCCTCCCTGATAATACGGCTCATGGCCTGTCCCATCCCCTCCTTGTCTCCCCCACGTCCAGCAACGTGCATACGCGACTTGAGCGTGATATATGGGTATGTCACACTGGTAGCGACGAGCTTGCCCAACGCGCCCAACAGGAACGCGATGAACGGCGTAACCTTGCGCCTCCGCTCCACCACATTCCGCAGCTGCTCAAACAGCGTATACTGCAGGATGGGGTTGATGACCAGCACCAGCGCGGGCAGAACACCCGAGAAAAGCGCCAGCGGCCCCTCCTCCTTCAGCAGCGCCAACAGCGTGCCGATGGTGGACGGCGCCTTGGCCTCTGGGGCGCCGGGGAGCGCGCCGACAGAGTTGGCTCGCTTGCGCGTCGTCATGCGCGTGTTGATCACCCAGATGGGGTTTGTGAGCATGACGGTTGCGGAGCCGGCGAGGGCGCCCGCAAGCATGGACTCGAGGGTCGAGAGGCGCGGGGTGGCGCGGGCCTTGAGGAAGGCCGCGCGCGACCACTCGTAGTAGTAGTAGTACACGAAGTTGGTGAGGGTGATGCCGACGAGGGCGGAGTCGAGGCCGGCGTAGAGGCCGGAGGGGCCGTCGCGGGCGAGGAGGGCGCGCGTGCTTTCGAGGAATGTGGTGCGCTTTCGGGTGGATTCGACTTGGGCGCGTGTGGAGAGGGTTATGAGGGGGTACCTGGAAAGAGAGGGTTAGTTGGTGATGGTGGTGGGAGGGTAATGGGGGCGTACGTGAGGGCCATGGAGAGGAGGCCACCGCCTGCGCCGGAGAGGGCGTGGGCTACATTGTCGGATTGCTGAGCTGCCATTGTGATGATGGCTTCGATGAGTTCAGGAGGTGGGGTTCGTCGGTGGACGTGTAGCAAGTGATAAGCTTGTTTTGTTTATGATGGGTGAGGTGTGGGGTATTGTATTATACAAGTGAAATTTGGCAGCAGGTTATTGTCGACTATTGAAGGAACGTAAGGAATAGTTAAGGGTGAACTGAAATAAAATATCGGGATATGAAGGGCGACGACTTGAGGAGGACCCGAGGAACGTCTAGAGGCCGCGATAATAAACTGGGGAGCCGACGTCAGTTGTTCATGCCTCGGTAATTTAGAAGTCACGTGTGCTGTTATATTGCTGTTCTGCTATTGGTGGGCTAGGCTTTTGCATTAATTGGATTCATGCACAAGTCACGTGTGTAGTTTTGTTAAGGTCTAGCATGTGATTATAATTATCACTTTGAACTATTTATGCAAACACCGCCTTTTCGTAATATATATTTCAAAGTTGCTGCCTCAAAGTTTAAAAAATATGAAACAACCATGGGATGAGCTAATTGATTAATGTAGAGAGTTTCCTCTTTATCATCCATTGCCTCGACAGCCGCCACCATCACATGGGCCTCCAGCGGCACACTGGACGTTGTTGTTGTCAAAGCACCGACGACGAGTTCCAATCGCAGTATGAAAGAAGGCGTGCCACTTCCCCATTTATCAGCTTATGTTTGAGTCACAATGGTGTTTGTACTTACCTCATATCCATTCTCATCCGGTTCGTCAAAGTAGTCAAATGTCCAGCCAGTTAAACTTCCTGAGAAAATGTCAGCATCAACTACTCTCGAATAAACTGCCCAGAAGATATCTTACCAGAACCACAGCACGGATTTATTTCTTTCATTAATGACTTTTGCCCGTAGTCGTATGTTGCCCATCCAGCACCGTACATATCATAGGACTGAAATAGAAACTTGTACCACCCTTCGCAAGCTTGTGTTGACTTATCTGGCGGGGGCCATGGTCGATTCGTCCGATAAATGTTGATTGTATAAGTATATTCGCCCTCGACTCTCTTACCACCACCCTTCCAATTCATTGGGTTGTCTCCTCCGCTAGGCACATCACAGCCATTGATAATCGTACCTATAGCATCCTTGCATTCACTTTCGTCAAATGAGGCGGCGTTGTCAGAGAGTGATACAATCATCGTGTACTCATCTAAGGTACCTTCATAGTACTTTTTGCTGCGTGTCCAGCCTGACTCATTTTCTGGTACATTGTCCTTTACATAACTGCAGAAATCATCGATTTGGTTGTTGAGGGATTCGGCACTTGCGTAAGCTTTGCTTCCCTGGCTTGAGTAGCATGTTGTCTTATCAACAATGGGGCATACAGGCCCCTGCCCAAGTATTTTAGCACGAGCATCTGCAATGGCATCGAGGGCGAATGCGGCAATGACTTCGTGACCAAGGCCATTGGGGTGGAATATTTTCCCGATCCAGTCAGGGAGAGAGAGGGATGAGCTCCCACAGCCGGGGTCGACAGGGTCGCGCTTGCTCATTTCAGAAAGGTACGGCTCGGGGATGGACGACGTGTCATTGTCGTATCGGATAGTATTAAGGCTGCGGCTCTCCAAAGGGGGGGTTTTGCCGGTGAATAGCTTGAAGAACATGACATTATTGTTGCTGTCGTCTTCAGGATCCTATAAAATATTAGTTCCTTTGCCATTGCAACCGAAACAATTGGACTTACTGGACTTGCATCTGGCTCACCTGGAATTATATTAGCCTTATAATTCTGTGTTCAATATCTGAGGTTCCAAAAGTAGAAATCCAGGTACGTAGATCTCTTTAAATATAGAAAACCTACAGAATTGTCCACCAGTGAGCGGTGCCCAGACATCCCAATCAGCAGTTACGAGGGTCATTGTTTTTGCGTCGGCCGCGACCTCTTCTACAACCTCCTTTATTGCCTTATTAGTGTCAACTACTAGCGAGTTGAACTGTGTACGTCTTTTTTTGCTCAGAGATACACCAGCTCCAGCATCCAGATCGATGATCTGCCAATCTTCGCTTGTGCAAGCATCTGTCTTATCGTTGAAGTATTGGGCATACAGGACTTGGACCACAATCCCATTTTTGGCCATTTTAGAACTGTAAGTTGTTAGTCTAAATTGGGGAGTGAGTACAGAGAGAGCAATAGCAAATTCTTACTCTATTGCCGTGAGGACGCCCTTGATGTTATCCTTGAAATAACCCCCTGACCCAAGTGCGTCTTGGGCATGCTTTATGGCAGCGTCACATGCATCATCTGATGTTGCTGCACCAGCTATACATTTGTCTATTATTTTCGACTGGATTTTGGTCAGAACTTCTGTCTCCCCAAGCTCTAAAGTTTGACTCACAAGGCAAAGATCATTTCCACCAGCAGTTAAGATGACAACATCTTGGTCATCATCCAAAGCATTGATTTGATCGAATATTCCCATTGAGATAGCCCCCGAGCACGCAGTATATGTGAACTTGTCAATACTGGGTCCAAAGAAATGGTCCATAATCACAGGATAGGTATACGAATATCGCGAACAATCATAGGAGTTGTCGGTCTCGTCGTATAGATCCCCAGAACCAATGCCAGCTGTGAAGCTGTCTCCCACAGCGGCAAACTTCTTAATCCATGAGTAATCATCAGGCTCATCAAGATCTCTGGAGATGCCAATCGAGCTGATGCCAGCTGATACGATAGAAGCCAGAGCAAGACTCAACGTCGCCTCGAGTATAGGTAGCATGGTGGCAAGCAGCTATAGTACAAGCCGCTGCTAACTGTGCTCATCGGCGCAAATAAGAAAGAGAGAATGAGCAGTGAAAAGAAACAGAGAGCGAAAAAGGTAGTAGAGTGAAAAGACTACAGGCTCTCTCTAGTTCCATCAATATGAGACTTGGTGGCCAATAGGAATCCCCAGAAGAATATCCCCATCGCTAATGACACATCTTCGGATGTAGCAAAGTAGCTGAAGGAAGATAGTGTGTGATGGGCGATAGTGATAAAATGATCTGCAAACTTACATCAGCACTAGTAATGTCAACAGGTCATGGGGAAAAAGCTGAGCTTGATTTCTTGATCTTACTTTATCACCGAGCAGCTCAGGTCGTACAGCACTAAAGCACACCCTGGAAGCAGCGGGGTGGGTACCCAGGGATGTGATGGGACTGTGGAGCCGTGGCGCAGTGGGGATTTTAGTGGGGAAATTAGGTCCGTCATTGGGGGCCGTTGGCGCCCGCAGCGGGCAGTTAGCTATTCTTGGTATTCCGATAGTTACAGTGGGCGGCCCAGTGCTGTGCCATCTGCATCCTTGTCACGGAGCATGCGCCGTTCTGGCACCTGGATGTGGGCGTAGTAACCATCGTGCGTTCCCAAAGTAAGCTTACATTCAGGGTTCCTTTGTGGCGTTATGGGGGATTTACGCTAATGTTAGCCTAGTTGACCTTAAAAAGGTAATATACGGCGCTGCTAGTAGTAGGGGTAGTTGGCTTACATAGTCGGCTTACATAGTACCGCCCCCAAACCTTCCTGATCATCAAGTTGCTCAGCTTCAAAAATGCATATTGCATACAACGTTGCAACACTAAACTCGAGATAATGCAATTTCAGATCCTTCCGGCATTCCGTCCGTATCCCCCATGTCGATATCCTAGGCCTACACAGCGGCATGGAAACTACATGGCGTGTTTGTGGGTCAATCAAGACTTAGATTCTACTTGTCCTTGCAAGCCCCACCACGTAGAAAATATGTGTGGGCTTGGTCGGATAATATTCCATGGAGACACGATCGCAGCTACCGTAATGCCACTTGTACGTATCTCGTAGTGTGAAGACTGTGAAACAGAGACAAATATTGCACCGGAATCACATTAAGCATGCTGCTGGGCCAGGTACGAATATGTCTAGTCACTTCACTAAACTTCCGGCGTTTTGATGGAAGCATTATTATGAGTAGAAGATAGAATTGTGCCAACTCCCTATTCTTGTCGTCTAGTCCTTGCCTACATTCTTACACTTGGCCTTCGCATTCATGAACACGGCCTTTTTCGGACTGCAACCCTGATTGATCAAACACGGGTTCGGATATGGTGCCTTTTCCGAATACATCGCATTGAATCTACTCACGTCCCTCTGACTCGGAGTCTTGTTGTAGGCAATGACCTTTCCGTCTGAAGCCCTTGTATAGACATTCGCGGGAGCACCGTTCCTCACCGCACCTCCAATTGGAGATGCATAAAGCATGACAGACTTCCAGTCGTAGTCTCCGTCATCGAGCTGAGCACTGAATGGCAAGGGCATAGGCATAAACTCCAACGCCGAAAATCCCAAATCTTTGGCTTTACCATAGCTGTGACAAGCATCATCTATGGTACCGTCTAATCGCCCATCAACAATATCGTAGTCGCTCATATTTTCGCATACGAACTTGATTTGATTTTTGTCCCCTTTTGCCTCTGCGTATTCTCCGTATTTCCAGAAGCTGGGTCGTTGTTGCTCGTGGAAGAAACCCCAGGCGTGCCTATTTGTCTGTCAGTCACGATCACGATGGACAGATTTGAGCATAGCAGCTCACCCTATCTCGTGCACCATGTTGGCGACAGGATCTCGCATTCCAATTGCGGGACTAGGATCAAATCTCATAAGTGCTCCCATACCACTACTATATATCTGAGTCCCAACAGTGGTCACCATTTTCCCGTTATTTTGCGCTCTGACGAGCATATATTTTGCACCTCTTGGAACTGCACCATTGACCGGATCAGGACAATCATTATACTCTCCCATGTCGATACGATAATTGACACCACTGTTAACATTAGTTGCTAGAATTTATATGAAAGGCTGGCTATTAATCACTAACGATGCTTGCCACACATTCCAAGCACTTTCGATGATATGTGCCAGTTGAGTCCTTGAATTGTCGTCCTCGAAGCAATATGGCAGAGTGCTGTCCGGCCATGTAGTGGGATTGAAGCTCGGTCCATCGCTAGCGATCACAGTGTACCATCTCTTCATCAGCTCATCTTGACTCAGATTGCTTTCGTTGAGGGCTTTGTAAAACGGCAGTTCATCGTAGTCAGGACAGGCAATGACTACAGTCGAGAAAGCCACGGCAGCGTAAAGGCAGCCATGGATGATTTTAGACAACTGCATCTTTCTGCAATGATTGATACGTGTATTAGCATGAAAATTTGAGAACGAGTAGCACAACTAACATATGATTTCTTTAAATTTGAAGATGGGCAGCGAAAAGCGAAAATGATGTCGTTGCGAATAAAAAGAAAAGTTGACAAAGCATAAACGAACCGGAGAGAAGACACACCACAGATTGCTTTACAGAACAGAATGTGTAATTTCATCAACTGTGATGTCCAAAAAACGCCCATAATAGTTATCAATCGGTAGTCGGCATTTGATTTAGCTTTGCTCCCTGCCTTGGTCGTGATCCTTCGCGTTGCCTGGGCTGCCTTGGGCTGTGGACTTGGCCATAATCCTTCGTACCACCCCTGCACTGCACACCCCTGTCCTTGTCCCGACGATCTGAGGACTATCTACAGCACGTTTAGAGTACTGTGCTGCCGTAAGCTTACATGTTAATTAAGGCGCATAGAATTCGGCGTGGGATTACGCTAAGTGGGCCTCACTTGACAAGGCTGGGGTGCTTCTGGTCGACGTTCCTTGCCATTGGAGGTTCATAGAATGAGAAGACCACTGGTGACTGTGCCACGTCCTTCCATTTTGAGAAGATAGTCTCATTATGAGCAATTTATACCGGAATGACCGAACAAGGCAGATCTGGGGTGGAAAATCCACCACTGAAAATGTGAAGTACGATTGTTGCCAAGTCGTGACATCCGTCACATTCAACGAATCCTCCTGCACTAGCCATCGAGGCTTGGAATGTTAGAATTTAGGACCCGAACTATTCCTCTCTATGGAGTTATTACAATAGGCGTGCTCTAAAGTTGGGTGGGGATAGTGGGGTAAACCTTAGGGCGTCAATAGAACCCGTGCACTTCATCTTCTGCCAACCTTCTATCTCGTTCAACTCTCTGTAATTATTTTTGTTGCAAGAGAAAGACTTCAGCCATGAAGTTATTCAGATTTCTCCTGGCAGGGCTACTTTTTGCTGCCCCTATTGTTTGTGAGGAATATCATTGCACGAAAGACACAAAATGTGAGAGTGGTTGTTGTAGACTGGAACCCGATGGGTATGCTCTATCTAAATCGAGAGTACATGATTAGACTGCTAACTTTTCTATAGAACGGGAAACTGTGGGCTTGGTATGATTACCATATTCGGACTTAACGAAGGTTTTCGCTGATTGATATAAAGGACCTACATTCTGTGGTCAGGGCAACTGCACGTCAACATGCGACGAAAAATCTGAATGTGATCCGGGCTGGGGCTCAAAGTGGTCTACAGCTGAAAAATGCCCTCTCAACGTCTGCTGCAGCGAGTATGGCTTCTGTGGTAAGTGCAATAACAGTGAAATATTAGTATGTAAAGGCTGAATAGACATAGGCACTACCCCCGATTTCTGTCAGGGCAACGTCCCAACTTCTCCTTCATGCAGCGGTTCTAGCTCCGACGCCCGCACGATTGGATACTATGAAGGTTGGAATTTGGAAAGAAACTGCCAAAGTAAGCTTCTTAATTAATCGGAAGAGACGTGTTGTACTGACTATTATATTCAGCCATGACCCCCGAAAAAATACCTCTGGGATACTATACGCATATCAATTTTGCATTCGTGTTAATAGATCCGGATACCTTCACTCTCAGTGCTATGGGGGCTGATGTCGCAGCACTTTATACAAGAGTAACAGCTCTCAAAGCTTTGCAGCCCGGGCTTAAAGTCTGGATTTCGATTGGAGGATGGGCCATGAATGATCCAGGGCCATCACGCACTACGTTTTCGGACCTTGCAGCATCAAAAGATGCACAAGAAAATTTCTTCAATTCTCTAGTCACCTTCATGAGAGCCAATAATTTTGATGGTGTTGACATCGACTGGCAAGTTTTTGATCAGATTCAATTAAAAACTAGAGAATAATTACTGATGTCGATTTAGGGAATATCCGGTAGCAGACGATAGAGGAGGAAAAACCGAAGACAAAGAGAACTTTCCTAAATTTCTCCAGAACCTCCGGCACGCATTGGATCAGAGTGGCATGCCAGAACGTCCTGGGCTATCGATTACGATTGTAAGTAAACCAAAGTAACCCCATAGCAGGCCATAAAGTATATTCTGAACTTATTTAGCCATCTTCATACTGGTATATGCGCGGCTTCGATATTGTCGAAATCGATCCTATTATCGACTTTTTTAACATCATGACTTACGATATCCACGGAACTTGGGACTCTGCGGACAATTCGATTGGAGCTATTGCGCAGGCGCATACAAATCTAACAGAAATTGATCTCGCCATGCAACTACTCTGGAGGAACCATATTGATCCCGCAAGAGGTAACTTTCCTCATGATCCCTGGATATTATGGCAGTGCTGACAACTCTCCGAGTGGTTCTTGGACTTGGATTCTATGGCCGTAGTAAGCTTACAACAGTAACATCGACCACTGTTTATGCTAACATGAGAAAGGTTTCACAATGAAAAGCTCATCCTGTCTTTCGGCTGGCTGCCCGTTTAAGGAGGGTGGAAAAGCAGGGCCATGCACCAACACGAAAGGAATTCTTTCAGCTACTGAGATCAGACAGGTAGTGGCTGATGGCGCAACGGTCACACTTGATTCAGCTGCAGCTGTTAAGATCATCACTTGGGATGACGACCAATGGGTTTCCTATGATGATGGTGAAACCATGAAGACGAAGTAAGTCTCGTAATGTATGCATCTTTTTGACTCGGCAAAGCTAATTACTCATCAGAATCCAATACGCCAACAGTCATTGCCTTGGAGGGTGAGAATTTTATTTTCCCAGATGAAGTTGTATCTACAGCTGATAACGGTTTTTAGGACAATGGCGTGGGCTATAGATTTGGACGATGGAACTACGATAGAGGAACTTGGAGCAGATCTTAACCGTCCCAAATTTCCGACGTTTGATCCGGATCTTTTTGATCCGAATTCGGATAACAATACGGATTTGGGAACTTGAATTTAGACGCTATCTAGTCTACAACGTAATGATGAACAATATACAATGTTAACATGTAACGTTACTACCGCGTGTCCCGATCCGAGGTGCCAATAATTCCTATATCTTGGACATTGAGCTTCCTCATACCTAAGCGGCCATGCCATTGCTGCGTGTATGTGTATCCCAACTATGCATGAGCTCGGACAATTGAACAAAAAAAGGCATCCCGCATCGATCGGCACGTCACACACCTCCAAATTGGAGCAGAGCTCACGTAAGACGTGGCAAGCTAATATTTTGAATCACCTTCCTTCTAAGCATCGGATCTTCGACAGCCGTCTCACTTTGCTACTCAGACATTGCAGCTGACCCAATGGGAAACTCAAGGCTGAAGCGCCCCATTTCACTCAATATGGTGGTTTTTAGTCTTTCCCATGCGACAGGGTTAGTCATGTGAACTAGGATTGTTTAGCGTCCCCATAAAATCTGACAGTGCATTGCCGATCAGACAGGGTCTCGGTCTTGGGGTCCAGGGGTATGATGTGGGGCCGCCGATCAAATGGCGTTAACAAGGTTAACAGCGCAAGGCTAATTGATAATGAATACTACGGGGGCCATAACGGCAACTCATGGCAACTTGGTGATCTACGGATTACGAGCAGTGCAGTGAAGGCTTACGATCCTACGTTCAAAAGAGGGGTTTTTTTGTCGAGGGTTCTTGCTCGTAAGGCGTTCTTAATTGCATGGGGATTTGATTTGAGGGGTCTTGTGGAACTAAACTGCTCACCCCAACTAAAAAGTTGGGGTCTATCTTGTGAATGTGCTGTGACGTAAGCTTCTGCAGGCTGGGCTGAACTCCTCCGGTCCAAGGGTTCATCTTATCTCCGTTGCTGTTGTCCTGGCCTCTTTCCGTATTCCCTTCCTCGGCTCCAAGCCCTAGGCCATGTTACCATCAGTTTGCTGAAGGTTTCATGGACATCCCATTGCTTTCGTGTATGAGAGAGCTGCCCATTATCTTATGCCGCCAAATCGTCGGAACTATCCATCAACCGAAACAACATTTCTACTTCTGATCCGCAAAGGAGCTTTCTATGACAATAATGCGGTTGCTTTTTGTTACAGTCGCCCTGGCCGCGTCGATTGTTCAGGCTGGTATCGTCGACTTGAACGCCGATGAGGTGGCCCGAAGAGCAGACGCGCCACATACAACATACCACACAACTCCAGATAAGCCAACAATGACGGGAATCGCCGCAAACTGCAACAAGTTCTACGATGTAGTTGAGGGCGACGATTGCGAGACTGTAGCAGCTGCTTTCAAAATAACGAAAAGCCAATTTCTTGCTTGGAATGTAGGTTTTGGGTGTTGGACATTACGAATCTTGTACTGATAACTCTGCAGCCTGCAGTTTCTACGGACTGTGCCACAAATTTTTGGCTTGGAGAAGCATACTGTGTTGGCACTGGCACGGTAGGTGTTAGCAGCACCAAGAGCACTAAAAGCGATGCTCCTCACACTACTGTTCACACGACACCGGATAAGCCTACGCAAACTGGGACTATCTGTAATTGCAACAAGTGGTATGATGTAGTTGAGGGCGATGACTGCGGGACAATCGCAACTGTATTTGGGATAAAACTCGCGGACTTCCTGAAAATGAACGTAAGTTGGTGCTACAAATCCATCCTCAACTCGGTGCTAACTTGTAAAAGCCGGCCGTATCGTCTGACTGTGCGACCAATTTCTGGCTTGGAAACAGCTATTGCGTAGGGACATCAACAGGCGCTTGCCCTACCTCGACGTCTACGAAACCTCATAGCTCTACTACTATTTCTTCAAGCTACTCCATAATTCCGCAGCCATCGAGCTCTTATGTACAGGTCACAAGATCGACAGCCACATCTTGGCCGCCAACCCAAACTCAGGCTGGGCAAGTGCCATATTGTGAGAGGTCCCTATGGTTAATGTAGGCAAAGCTGACTGGTGTAGGCAATAAATGGAAATTAGTGTATCCTGGCGACACATGCGCTAGTATACAAGCAAGATATTCGACCTCAATGTCACTGGATGACTTGTATGTAATCATCAATCTGCTGGTTGTAGCACATATTTCAACAGAAGCTAACATGGCTACAAAGCAAGTCATGGAACCCGGCCCTTGGTGCTAAATGCACAAATCTTTTTGCTAACTACTACGTTTGCGTTGGTAAGATTCTGCATATTTAGAGCTATCCAGAA
Organism: Pseudogymnoascus verrucosus; assembly: GCF_001662655.1. Taxonomy (NCBI): domain Eukaryota; kingdom Fungi; phylum Ascomycota; class Leotiomycetes; order Thelebolales; family Thelebolaceae; genus Pseudogymnoascus; species Pseudogymnoascus verrucosus. Next base: position 506,231 of record NW_017263664.1, read on the forward strand.
TAATAGCTGATCATACGCAGGAATCCAATCTCAAACAAGTGCTACACACAACACTACTGCAACTTCGCAATGGTATCCACCATATACTTCAACTGTTCACCCAACACCCAATAGCACATTTGTTCCTTCACCAACTCAGAGCGGCATCCCACCTAGTTGCATGGCTTTCTATCAAGCTACCACTAATGATACTTGTGAGTCGATTATAAAGGAAGAAGGCTATGTGTCATTGGATGAGCTTAAAGAGTACAATGTAAGTCTCAACCATTGCAATACCTATGCCAACTAACAGGGTAGCCTGCACTTGGATCGGATTGCTCCGGGATAATTCCAGGAGATTATTACTGTGTTATGAATGGCACACTTCCGCTGCCATCTGTGGCGACAACTGCACCAGCAGCCACACAGACAGGAATCACACCCGACTGTGTTTCATGGTATCGGGCAGATAACGGAGAGGATTGCGACCTGATTGTAAAAATGTTTGGCACATTTAGCGCCGAAGAGTTCCTGAAGTGGAATCCAGCTGTCAAATCAGACTGCTTGGGTTTGAAAATAGGCAACTATTATTGCGTTGCTATTCCGTCAACGCCAACAACAAGGACTACCAGTTACAGCTCTACACCACTGCCTACAAATGGGGTTGGCCCACAACCGGAACAGTCTGGAATTCCAAAAGCTTGCGCAGATTATTGGTTTGTTGGCAGGTAAGCTTTTCCCATCTCCATGCGCTTTCTTATTTTAAACAGTTGGAACCTTTACTAAAACTCGATAAAAGTTTGGATACCTGTGAAACAATTGCAACCAAAAACAATATCACAGTTGCTCAGCTGGAAAGTTACAACGCAAGTGGACTTCAAGATTCAAATTAATTTTCAAAGACAGAAATACTGACTCCCATATAGCCGGCACTTAGTAGTGATTGCTCCGGTCTGACACCAAACTACTATATCTGTATTGAGATGCCAGGGAGCTCTGTAACCAGTGGTACAGCTGGTACAACTGGCAGTACTTCAAATACTATGACCACAAAACCGACGGCAACGGCATCCCCGTAGTTTGCCGCCATAGTCCAAGTGCGTGTCTTTGGCCATTATGGCGAAGGGTCGAGCTGGTCAGAACCTGCAGTCGTTGAAATTGGGGACTTTTGGACTGACAATAATGGTTTTGTTCCTTGATTACTCCTAGCCAACAATGAGACATCTCTTCTCCAAAGCAGCCTGTGATCTTCCGCCTGACCCTTTTGCTAAGCGTATCCATCCAAACAGCTCCGTTGTACATCACAGAGCACCGAGCCCATGAAGCATATCTGAATTTCTGTTCCATCACAAAGTACCAAGTTGGCTATATCAAGTAAGGGTGGGCGCAACAACGATGTGGGGGCATTAGGATAGTATGCTTCTAGACGGATTAATCAATCCGGGCGAGATGACAAGTTTCAACCATTAAGCTCTTAGTGCTGTAGCTGACTGGATGCATATCAATATCAGTGGTTTGTCAATGCTAGAACCTGGATGGAGGAAATTTTGCATTGCCCCAATACTAAGCTACTAGGCTAGGATCTGGCTTCTGCTAGTACACGCTTTTTAAGCCCATATGGCATGATCGGTGTGAAGTGGGCTATTGCTGGTTCTGATTTTACGCTGAGCGCTGTTGTATCTCCTAACACAAGAACGGAAAATGTACTGCCAGGTGCCAAAAGCGGCTCTACCATTGCAGTGGAATCTGGGATGCCTGGGTTCAGATCGAATTATAAACAGATAGGGGAGCAAAAGCGAGCTCGCTGATCTCCTCTTCGGGGTTGGAGGGAGAATCCACGGAAATAAAGAGTGGCTTCCGACTACCCACAAGAGGAGCGCAGACGGCGGCGGGGCTAGAAAGAAGGGTAGGCGCTCGATTCGTGGGGCCGGAAACGTGAGCAGGAGAAAAGTCATTATGAAATATGGGGCTATAATGTAATGCAAAACTAACATAGCTACGGCTTTCCTCAACGGCCTATTCTAGACTGCCCTATTGCGAGAGGGGTTTATTGCCGCCGTAACCGTGGCTGTGCATTGATAGCAAAATGGACATTGAGATATGACTGTTCGGTCGAACCTGTGACCCGGCTTAATCTGTGACCCGGCTGAATCCGTAGCTCGGCCGAATCCGTAGCTCGGTCGAATCTGTCGGGTACTGGGAAAGGCACGCTGCAAATCATCCCCTAGAATGAATTAAGGAAGCGGGATATTTGACAGTAGTGACCTTCAGAGTGGATCTGGCCAACTTAGAGCTCGATCGCCCTGGAATTGGATAACCTCTGCATTTTACGGTCAGGGAAAGTGGGGCCCTTAGAGCGGCATCTAATCACCATGACAGCGTGGGCCTGACTATAAAACATAAGCTTTTACCACGGCTTTGAATTGAATGATAGAGCCTTGTTTTACTTTATGTTATTCACAATGAAATTAGCTCGCAGCCTGGCGGTTTTACTTATCGCTGCTACATCTGGATCTGCATCTTCAACAGGCAGTTTGAGACCTTCTCCCGCTCAGAGATATTCAAACTTGATAATTCGGTCTCTGCCAGACATTTCTATCATCTCGATAAATAGCAGCCCTGTCTATAATTACTCATATCCTGCCATTCCATCGTCAAACACGCCCGTCTCTGGAGTTGATTTCTGCAATGTCACTATCATTCTTGATCACCGTAGGGCAAACGACTCTGTTCTCGTCACTGTCTGGCTGCCTTTTAAGGGCTGGAATGGCCGTTTTCAAGCCACAGGCGGGGGGGGGTTGGCTGCGGGCCTGTTCGAACCAGAACTTGCGCCTGCAGTTGCTGCAGGTTACGCTACGGCAGGAACAGATGGGGGCTTGACCCTTGGCGGGACCATCGATGCAAACTCGGGTCTCTGGGTTCTGGGGAGTGATGGAACACCGAGAGCCGAGCTAGTGAAGAACTTTGCGTACCGCTCTCAACATGACCTGGCTATTGTAGGGAAAGCCGTCACTAAACAATTCTATGGCACTAGTCCGAAGTACTCTTATTGGAATGGATGCTCGACGGGTGGGAGGCAAGGCTATTTTGCGGCTCAGAAATACCCAGGCGATTTCGATGGAATTTTAGCATCTGCACCTGCACTTAACACGCCACAGTTATCAGTAGCGGATTTTTGGCCCTCGGTAGTGATGGCAAATTTGGTTGCGCCACCAAAGTGCGTTTTCGAGGCATATCAGGCCAACATTATCTTGACCTGCGATCCCCTTGATGGAGTCAAGGATGGACTTATTTCCAATACCAAAAAATGCAATCTCGATACCCAGGGACTGATTGGCCATATCATTACTTGCGACAGCGGGAACTTGACAATCACCCAGGAGCATGCACATACAGTTTCTAAGATCTTACAGGGTGCGACCTCTCTTTCAGGAAATAAGCAGTGGTATGGTATTCCACCTGGTGCATCCTTCAATGGGCTTGCCAACACCAGTACAACCAACGGAACGACCATCCCTGTTCCTTTCAGCTCTGCTGAAGCTTGGATCAGGTATTTTGTGATGCAAGATCCAGACTACGACACAGCTCACATGACTTTTAAAGAGTTTGATAATGCATTCTCGGCGTCCATTGCGAAATACAGCGGCATTCTGGGAACGAATGAGCCTGATCTCACTGTATTCTACAAAAGAGGAGGAAAGTTACTCACTTGGCACGGGTTGGCAGACCCGCTCATCACGCATGAGGGAACAGTGCGGTATCGTGAACGACTTGAACAGAGAATGGGAGGGCAAAAGAAAGTTGACGAGTTTTACCGGCTATTTCTTGCTCCTGGAGTGGCGCATTGTGGCGGCGGTATTGGTCCTGCACCTCTCGACCCGCTTCATGCCCTGGTTGAGTGGGTAGAATCTGGAAAAGCGCCAGTTACTTTGGGCGCTACAGGCGTGGACAGCAACGGGACCACGTTGACACGCAATCTCTGCAGATACCCGCTTCTTTTGACATATGATGGGAAAGGTGATATAAACAATGCGGATAGTTACTCGTGTGTATAGTATCAGTAGAACCAGCAATTAGTTTTTTCGAATAAACTTGCTTGGCTCCATGAGAATGAAACAATATAAGGCGGTATTTCCGTTCTGCTTGTGCCAGCGGAGTCAAAGGTGATGCAACTACTGTTCATGCTAATTAATTAGAATGCCATTGTCGCCACAAAAGTGCAGGATATCCTACCGATCTTCGGATAATGCTGTGCGTGGGGTTAGGTAGTTCCATCCTAAAAGAACTATTTGCAGCAAACAGTTACCAACTGCCAGTGGCACAAGCTAGGTAATGCGGGGAATGACTGAAACTATTCCCTCCGAAGATGCATATACCTTAACAGTGAAGTCTGATAAATAGAAACTGAGTAATGTTTCGCGACCTCGACATAATTTGCATCCTGTCCTAGGTGCGCGAGAGAGCACTACAGATGTGGCAGATGGAGCTCCCAAGTTGACAACAACAGTCCTCGTATAAGCCTTAAATTACTCGCCAATAAATATATTTCACTAAGTAAAAAATAACGACTTGTCGTATTAAGAGTTCTTTCAGGTGGTTCCATTTTCTTAACATTGATAGTCCGCCTTCCGGGCTGTCCACATATCAGCCACTTTTCTAAATTGGCATTTACTCGTTGAAGTTTCCTCCTTCTATCTGAGACCTCCACACCATCCCCGTAGTTTGCGGGACCAAGACACTTCATCAATAAAACTCCATTTACAAATAAGAATACTTCCAATTCATGCCCGATAACATATTAAAGTCTTGGGTTATATCTTAGAGCCTCGACCTTTAGATTTTGCTGCTTGTAACATTAGTAAAAGATAAATGAGATGGAGTATACTGGAACATTATTAGGCAATCTTACCTTCTAAAAGTTCCTTCTTTTCTGCAAACCTCTTCTGCGGTGCATCAGCAACGCATCTCTCTGCCAAGGCATCCATTGCATTATATACCGCCAATATCCTCGTGTCCCTCAAATGCGCATTCTGCAACCTCTTCATCTCCATCATACTTTTGCCATCATTGACTTCTAACTGGCCCTCTAAAAACCCTTTTAAAGAACCTTGGTATCCCTCTACAGGGAGAACCCGATTAACTAACCCCCATTGCTCCAATTCAGTTATAGTCAATTTGCGACCAAACATCAGAAAATCGTTTGCACGGTGTACACCCATACTTTGAGCAAAAGACAACGCAGAGCCATATTCAGGTACAAGCCCTAAAGCACTGAAAGGTACTTGCATGTATGTTGACGTGGAAGCCAGCACAATATCTGCTACTCCAGCGAACCAGGCAGCACCACCACCAACAGCGGGGCCATTGAGACCCAAAACGAAGACTTTCTTGTGGTCGATGACCGATCGCAGTAATTCTAATGCGCCTACGCATCCGCCTAGGAAGGAGAGCTTTTTCTCAGCTATGTTTGAATACTGCTTGTTCGAGGACAGCTCTGTGGCTATTTATATATTGTTAGGGCATAGCTTTCGTTATTTATGCAAGTACATACCTCTAATATCAGCTCCCGCACTGAAAAATCGCCCTTCTCCGGTCAGGACCGTAAACACAGTGTCAGGGTGTTCATCCAGTTCCCGAAATGCCGAAATTGTTTCTTCTACTAGCTTGCCGCCAAAGGAGTTTAGGGACTTAGGCCGGTTCAGCTGTAGATGTTTAGTGAGATTTCATGTAATAAGGGAACTGGATAGTTAAACCTTGATAATTCCAATCTTGCCAGTCACCTCAACGACTATGTCGTCGTACTTGCCAGTAGACATTTTTGTATGGATTACACAGGAGTGATCTAGCAGGTGTAAATGTCAAATAATTTAATTATTTTCGCCGAAAGACAGGCATATAAAATCTCCATTACACTGGGCATGTAAATATGAATATGGCTCGATATTTCGGTATTTCGGTACTTCGGCTGATGCCCTTGACTGGGTAAACTGCCCGGCTTACGGTTGAAATATGAATAAATCTCGGTTGAATAATACATCCAACCCCGCAAAGGCGACACTTACTATTTGACTCCTCCTTCGCTTATAACAGATATAATTCTCTGCGACTATTAATTGTGTAATCTTTTGCTAACGTACCAAATTATTATATTTCAATTCTTCTTCTATTGCCTAACAAATTCCAATATGTCTGCAGTAATCCCGCCCCTTGTCCTCCCATTTGTGAGCGAGAGAGCAAAGAAAACGCTTGATAAAGTACCCAATCCCTTGCTTCGTCCAAGAACTACGACAAATTATTAACTGGTGTCGACAGCTTGCAATTTTCGTCGAGAAAGAATGTATGGCTTCACCCTGTTTGATCTTATGGGGGCTATGTAATGCTAATCGAATATTGCAGGCATACCGGCAGATGCAGTATTTGAAGCCCAACTGGGTGAAGGAGTTGACCGCTGGAAAATACAACCTTCCATTGTTGAAGACCTTAAAAATAAAGCCAAGGCCCTCGGTTTGTGGAATATTTTCCTACCCAAGAATCATTATGAAAATGGCGCGGGCTATACCAACTTGGAGTATGGAATCATGGCCGAACAATTAGGCAAGTCTACAATCGCTAGCGAGGTAAGCAAGTTATTTTCTACTGTTAATTGCTGTCAATCACTGCATATGTCAAAAAATTGACTGAAGCAGGCATGCAATTGTAATCCACCAGATACTGGAAACATGGAGGTTCTCGCGAAGTACGGAACTGAAGGTCAAAAGAGGAAATGGCTTGCCCCGTTATTGACAGGAGACATTCGGTCAGCCTTTTTAATGACAGAGCCGGATACTGCCTCGTCTGATGCCAGAAATATTCAGCTCACAATGACGAAGGACGGAGATTACTGGGTGCTGAATGGATCTGTATGTTAGCCTGCACCCACCCACAGAACGTGCATCTAACGTTCGCTCAGAAATGGTGGAGCAGTGGTGCTGGCCACACTAAAACGGTGGTTTATCTCGTCATGGGAAAGTCTTCCCCTAATGACCCTGATCCATATAAGCAACAGTCAGTTATTTTGGTCCCGGCTAACGCCCCCGGTATCAAACTAAAGCGGATGATGTCCGTATTCGGCTATGACGATGCCCCTCATGGTCACGGTCACTTTGTTTTTGAGAATGTTCGAGTGCCAGCATCAAACATGATTGTCGGTGAGGGACGTGGGTTTGAGATCATTCAGGGCCGTCTTGGCCCTGGCAGAATCCACCACGCCATGCGAGCTATTGGCGTTGTAAGTGGTTGGGGTTTATGTCACCCATTCTTCCAAACAATATTTTACGCAGACTTCCTGTCTTGTACGCATTTAATGTTCCCAATATACAGCAGCTGACAATCTAACTACTAGGCTGAAAGGTCCCTCGAATACATGATTGCACGCGCAAGTGATGAAGGGAAGTTGGCATTCGGCAAGAAGCTCAACGAGCATGGCGTAGTCCTGCAATGGATTGCTGAGGCTCGTTTGAATATTGATGCTGCCCGTCTTATAGTCCTTAATGCTGCCGTTAAAATTGACGGTGGCGATGCGAAAGCTGCAACTAAAGAGATTTCTCAGGCAAAGATCTTAGCACCGAGAGTCGCCCTCGAGACACTTGACAAAGCAATCCAAAGCCTTGGCGCGTCTGGTGTGTCGCAGGACACGCCATTAGCGGCAATGTGGGCGCAAGCGCGGACACTGAGAATCGTAGATGGTCCGGACGAGGTCCATTCGCAACAGCTGGGGAAAAATGAGGCGAAAAAAGGACTGTCGCTCCAACGAAAGATACAGGATCAGAAATCGATCACGTCAAACCTCATGGATCAATACGAGGTGCGTGATGAAAGCCCAACTAAGGCTTTATTGTAGATTTAGAATATGCCTAGTCGATAAATACCACTCATTAAGTCTACTCCGTTACCTCCTGACTGAATATCTGAGGTGATACTAGAAGCTACTCACGGTGGATAGCCAGATTCAGCCGACGAAGTATATGCGTAATTACTTGAGCCAGAGCAGCTGTTCAAACACGCACCGGATATGTCTCAAGACTCTATCTCCCGTAGTAACATCACGCTCTATACAACGGAAGATATGCTGCCAGTTGGCTAGTTTGGAGAGGGTCGGGGAAGTCGGTTTCCTTTGGAAATTCTCCCTTGGAAAATGTTATGTCGAGTGTCATCACTATTCGAAGATAGCAACTTCGCCGCCGAAGCAGGACATCGCTCCAATCATTGATCGTAGATGAAGACGTTTCAGCCGAGGCAGAGTTTGAAGAGAACGTTGCTGGGCTGGAGTATTGCGTCTCCCAACTCCCAGCAAGTGTTGGGGCTCTAGTATTCTCCAACAAATCATCGGGTCCAAAATATGCGATAAGTTGTTCAATAGCGTCAGAAACTCGATCTGTGCTGTCATATATAGACTGCAATACATTCATAACCTCTAAAAAAACCTGTAGACGGCGCTGCCTCATAGAGCGTTGCGACTTGGTTGATGATAGCTTGACATCGAGCATATGTAAAACCAGTAGTAGTGATGCAGCTGGAACACTTAGAGCGGATGTTTGTTAGATAATATCATTTTCATATTCTTGGGAATATTAGGAGACTCACACAGAGACAGGTAGATATCTGACTAGCTTAAGTTGAAGTAGCTCCTTTGTGATATCCGCTAGGAAAGTTACCGCTTCTTGAAGCTCCCTTTTGGTTTTGTGAAGCTGCCTAGGATAGCTAGTATCGGACTTGGAATCCATCTCCAGTAGCAGAATCTCATGATGGCAAAGTGCCATCCTGGCAGAACTGTGTAGTATCGTTTAGTGCTCACAGATTTCTGTAATATTCAACAGGAACACCCGAACTTTTACTTACTAATAGTAAATATACACGACGTTTGTGTGTAGAATCACAGACCCATGCGTGTCTCCTAAGCCAGCTGGCGTTGGAAAATGCACCGAGGCATTATCAAACCATTGAGAAAGATCCGCTTTTCCCCGTTCTATGTGGACGCGTAGACGTGTGAGTCCCAATTCATTCAATGAAGTTGTTGGGTTTCCATTAATGGGGTACAATATCATGATAATATCAGTCAAGCATACCGCGAGATTGCAAAGAACCTCAAGCAATTCAGCAAGCGAACGCTTTGTTTCGGAATCGTACACATTTGAATAACTAATTTCCTCGTCGAGGTCATTGGCGGTTAATGGACTGTTGCCAAAATCGAAATGAGCATTGGTAATAAATAACGGGCGACGAACCCCAAGTGGGAGTATTCTGTCACGAAGGATGCAGCACCACCACAGTCGCTTTTTTACATTTCTCTGCTTTTCTGTGATGGCCTGATCCAAGTCGTACTGAGGAGCGTTTGCATCTTTGGCAAACTGAATAGCTACTCCTAGCCAAAACGTATTGATCCTTCGATTGTGGTTATCTGGCGCCTGGGACAGAAGTAGAGCGCCTTGAGAGGTGGATATAAGATCCCTCTTGCCGTCAAAATCAAAAAGGGCCTGCAAATATATCAGTGTTGTCCTTACTTAAACATGCAGGCTTGCGAGGTTCTTACTTTTGCACGCCGATACAAGGTTGCCCGAGCGTGCCGTACATTCCGAAACCCTACGTCATGGAGAGTATCCAGAGGAACAAACTACAGGATGGTATTAGCGCCAGACAAACTCTTATATGTAGGTTTCTTACACTGCAACATGAAAACAGCATCGCCTGGAAAGTAAAAATTGATATTTTGAATGGTTGGCCATGGCCATCAGAGTTGTTATTAAAGACATTCCAGAAATTAGCTTCATCTATCATAGGAAGGAGCGGGTGGACATGAAGAAAATACTGCTGTACAAAACGATCCAAGGCTGGCATGGCTGGAATTTGGAAGCACCCCTGAGCCTTCAAAAACCTGATGTCTTCAACAGATAGCTCCGAGAAGTCGTCGAACTCTATAAAGTGGTACTCTGAGTGTGACGGGTTGGAATTCAATCGTGTTTGCGACCCGCTAATTCTTGAGACATCAGCTCCTAAATCGGCATGGGAATTGGTATGACTGGCGTTCACTTGTGAGATGTCATCGTCGGAACCTGTGTCATGATATTGCCATTAGTATTAGCTTCCATAGTCTAGTAGTAACGTTTAACGTACCAATGAGAGAGGCTATCTTGTTAGTTCTTTGACGTTCTGTCCATGGGTTCTCATGCGAGGTTTTGTCCCGTTCTGCGGGATTATTTTCAATCGGTCTCTCTGTCACTGGGGTGAGGCTCTGGGGGTTGACTTGGTCAAGATGTCGCCAATTCGCATATTGGCCAATATGCCCACCTATACTTGATTGGCGCCTTTGACATAATGCATTGTGGTCCAACCCGTCGTCTGAAATTAGAGTATAACTGTTCCGTTGTAATTCCAACCCAGCCGATGCCGATAGGTTTCTTGGTGGAGATGATGGGGGAACCTGCGATCGAACTGGTGGAATATCCGTAGATGTATTCTGTTTGTTTCCTTTCGAAGTGCGACTTAATTCAATGTTCCAAACATTAGCTTAACGTATCTCCTTTTCGCCTGGGGAACACCACGCATCTGAGAACAATAGAGCATTAACTCACTACTTAGCCGGCCTTCCACGCACAATGCACTCTCCGCGACTTATGCGACAATTCGTACATGGTGTGCTGTGCGAGGCTACATCGCAACGTATTTTGCGTGCGCGACAAGCAAGACAGGCCTTAGAAGCTCGCTTTCGTGTAGAGAGTGGGGATTCTATATCGCGCGTAACCCCTACCCCCATGCTAGATATAGAAGCGCGTGGTTGTTCGGGGTCCATCCTCGTCCCGTTCTCCTTCGGAGTCTTGCACAGTTGATGCTAGTTGATGCGATCAGGGAAGCTTGTCCAACGTGGTCCGCTGTGGAGGGCAGGGACTGTTAAAAGTGCAAGTTGGGTGGGTTAAAGTGGAGACATTGTTGTTACAATGTCGGTGGCGAGTCAATGCTAAAGATGGAGTTCTGGAAGCAGACGACAGGGAGATATGTATTCCCACGGCTAGCGCAGCACCGAGTGTGAGAGTGTGGGGAAGCTAGTGGGGCTACTGAGCGGGGAAATTAAAGCTATACCAAACTAAGTTAGCACATCTGGAAACGCGTCCCGTCCCAGGTAGCCCGATTATGTACTCGATGTATCTCTGTACTTCTCATCAACTCTGGTTTGTTGGTATGAGATAGATGTCCAGGGTTAACAGATCAATTCGACTGTCTATTCTACAGTTGGAGTAAGCCCTCTATTTGTACGATGCCCGTTAAATCCCATGGAGGTTCCTGGGCTCAGGGCACTATTCCAACAGTATATACACACTGGTGTATCTGTGTCACAAATCTAAAGTTTATGCTGTCTAATTGCGGATTTCTCAAATGGATCTTTTATGAGTCGCCTCAGGATCTTTCCTGACGGGGATTTGGGAATCGCACTAGTGAAAACAATACCTCCCGCCAGCTGCTTGTGTGGCGAGAGCTTCTTTGCCATGAAATCCATAATTGTTTGCACCGTCACTCCTCCTCTGGATGGGACAATGTGTCCCTGAGGATATTCTCGACCCTCCCTAAATTATCAACTGTTAGAGCAAGCTCCCAGGTCACAGAGTACGGATTAATGGTTGAGCTTACCGAATAACCCGTATCACAGCACAGTCTTTAACATCATCGCTTTCAAGCAATTGCGATTCGAGCTCCGAGGGGGCAACTTGGTAACCTTTGACCTTGATTAATTCCTGCGAAAAAGTTAGCGACGTAAAGAGTGGTGCATAGAGATCGAGCAAAGACCTTTTTGCGATCCACCACAGCGAACATCCCATTTTTCTGAACGACAACATAATCACCGGTCTTGAGCCAGCCATCCTCGGTCCATGCCTCCTTTGAAGCAGCGCTATTCTTCCAATAACCCTGAAAAATATTCGGGCCTCGAAGAAGTGCTTCACCTTTTTCTCCGTATCCTAGCTCCTTACCGTCATCTCCAACAATTTTGGCTTCCATATTAGCAGCAAGGTATCCAACACCTGCGCATGTAGGATCGTACTCGTCCCGCGCAAACAGAGTTACTGTGCAGGTTGCCTCGCTCATTCCCCAACCTTGACGCGCACGAACGATATTCGGGTAAAAAATAGTCTCTAACTGTTCCGAGGTTTCTTTACCAAGAGGTGCAGCACCACACAAGACCAACTTGATACTAGAGAGATCCGAGTTGGATAATTCGGCACTTTTGATAAGCTGAACTGCGACTGGCGGTACTAGAAGTAGATACGTAACTCGAAAGCAGCCGATAACGTCGAGCAATGCTTTTAAGGAAAATTCTGATATGACTACGGTGCTGCAACGCCTCTTAACATTTACAATGCAGAAGGACACTAGTCCCACTATAAATGGTCAGAAAAAGGGATTAAATATGCCTCAATATGAGAAAGTTTAAAAAGAGAAAGTTTCGACTTACTTGCGTGGTAGAGCGGAACATATGCACAATGAACTTCCCCGGCATTGTCAACTTTCCCATTTCGTGCATTTGCAGCATCATCTGCAACCATAACCTGTACACAATTTGCGACTAAGTTCCGGTGAGACACCATGCAGCCCTTTGGCATACCAGTTGTCCCGCTGCTAAAGTTTAAAACGGCAGTTCTAGGGTTTTGATTAAAAATCAGCGTGTAAGTTCTTGAGGAGCTTCCTAACCTATTCGGTGCATCATCCCTATAAATGTCATGCCAGTCAAGTTCTCCGTGCTTCGTCAGGTCTGCGAAAGTCATATTAGGTTGCTTTGCGATAGGGTCTTTTCCGTGGTCGAATAAATAAATGGCAGTTGATGGGAGACCAACGTCATTGGCAGCGTTTAGCACCGACGGTAGTCTCTTTGCATCTGTAATGATGATCTTGGCTTCTGAGAGTCGCATTTGGTACGCAATTTCTATATTCGATCTAATCAGTTGAAATACGAACCTGGCAAGAATAGCTCTACTTACCGCCTACCGTGGACGCTGGATTCACGCCAGTAAATATACCACCTGCACAAAGAGTCCCAAGAAATGCAATAGGAAACAAGATCTACTCGTAATCAGCGCAACGCTCAAATGAGCCTAAAGCAAGAGCAACATGTGTAAATTACCGAGTTTCCAGCGCAGACCATTACGACATCTCCCGCATTTACTCCCGCGATCTTTTGCAAGCCCTTGCCAAACTTTCTTGTTAATGTTTTCGCCTCATTACTTGTCACACGTTGTGTTGGATATAGTGAATCTATGAAGAGTGGGATATCCGGTTGAGAGCCCGGATCATCTATAGAAATTAGAATTGTTAGAGAAGCGGGTTATAACACTGCCTTGTAGAAATGCGTAACAACACATACCAAATAAAAATGACAGAACGTCTGTCTCTGGAATGGTTGCGACGTACGGCGACTTGATAATCATTGTGAATCAAAAGTATGAACTAGAAAACCAAACTAAGTGACCTGTGACTTAATACCCAAAACCGTCTAAAATAAGTGAAATTCTTGGTGGAACTCTGTTGAAGTTAACTGAAGAAACTACGATGGATCCAGAGGAGCTTTTACGTATCGCATTGTTACTCTAGACTCTTCATATGTAGGAGAAATAGAATGGGGTATCACGGCACAATAGATTCTCAACCGTCAGGCCGAGATATCTATTTGTACGAAATACGTACTAGTACATGTTGGTATACATGTATGTTCTACGGCTTAAATTTAACAAACGATGGGGTATTCGGCTGAAAATTGTGTCTTCTCGGCCAAAAAATGATACATGATAGATGTACCATACTCTACTTAGCCGAAGACGATATGGCGCTTACCACTGTGGGTTCGTATTTGCACTGCTCGTTGCACTCACTACTGTAGGTAAACTGCACGCTAGCTTGCGACGATGTTCACCAGGTCGAGGTTTGTTGATGTTGAGGCAGGTCTGTTTATGTTCAAAGCCACTTAACTAGTCATTACCAATACCGCATCTGAGCATTTGATATATGTTTGATCACCAGTGCCATTCCGACCAATAGCAACGCACAACCTTTAGGAGCATGCCCGGCTACACGACTAATCATTGGGAGGATTCGAAAATGCTATGGCATGAGGCTACCGCATTGATGGGAGGCGGATGAATGGGTTGATGGGGCGATAAGTTGAAGTAGACCAGCTAGGATGTTAATAGCAAGCCTTAAAAACAGACATATCAACCGAAGAAGAGACTTATTGATCGAGAATCCAGACCAACAAGCCTACATATATGCTACCGAATGCAATTCATAGTTTGTTCCTACATGGCTTTCTAGTTGCTGCTGGGTTAACCGTAGACTACGAATGGTGCATCTTAACCAGGTCTCTCAGATTGTTAAGTTTTGGCAAGGAGTGGCTGGTGGTAAGCATTCGTGCCCAAGGGAATACACCCACATATGAGTTTGAAGCCACGGTACGAATACTGCGATTAGTAAGTTCATAATGTTCATAAAACATAGATAGAGAAGATGATGGATGAAATAATTGGCTCAAATGAAGTATTTCGCTATGCTGGAATTGGATGATCAAATAAATCCCATATAACCTTTTCCCATGTTGAATCGCCCTCACAACTCTCTTCGGTATTCTTCTCGGGTAGCAAAAAGGCAATTGAATCATCCTCGACTCTGACATCTAAGTCTGTTGAAATATCTACGATACGCTCTGGTGTGGTGGCGCTGAACAGATCCATGAAGTCTAAATTCGGATATATAGCCGTCATTTGGAGACTGTTTAAAATGGTATCATCAAATGTTGGAGTGTAAATTTGTAGGCATAAAGGTGCCAATGCGTCTGCTGTGAGTTCATTCTCCGTGGGCATGAAGTTTTTGTGCGAGTGGGAGTATTCCTCAAGCTGGTCAGCGCGTAGTTGTTTAGGGAAATCGGAGTCTTCTGGGAATTTGCCATTCGAGAAGGAGAGGTCGAACGAGAAGGCCACTCTGAGGTGAAGTTTGGGGTGCTTTACAAATATCTGGAACCAGTCGGAGGTATCTGACAAAGGACTTGCATCTTGGTGGGAGAAATGTGACGTTGAAAGGCAGAGGTTTCGCGAATTTGACTCTGCCTCTTCCAGAATCCGTTCCATCATGGAAAAAACCGTGTCTATGCCATTGTATCTCTTCGAGTACAACTCTATAGATTTGCGGTACGTCTCGAGATAATGCGCTCTTGACTGGCTAGAACTTGGCGACATTTTCACGTCTAGCGCTGATATGACAAGAGGCAGAGCAGTGTAGGCAACACTGTATGTTTTTAGCATGCCATTGTAAGGTAATTGTCAAAGATGTACGTACGCGCTAATCGGCATATACTGACCCAAATTGAGCTGAAGGAGATCCTGAACTATGCACGTTACAGCAGCTGCAGAAGAGCAAAGTTCACCCCTGAAAAGGTCTAACAGTCGCACATAAGTGTCTTGGCCCCTACCTAGTAATGACGTCCAAGTTTCAAGAGCAAAGATCTTGTGGTGGCACAAGGCAAGTCTAGCTGAGCTACATTTAGTTAGATACAACAATGGGTTAAACTGGGCGGGATGGCTGAACGTACTGGTAATATATATATAGCAGAGATGTATACAACGTAATTGACGCGTGTGATTTTCCAAGAACTGTGGGAATCCACTGATTGAGAGTGTTATACCAATTGGTCAATTTCGTCTCGTATCCTTTAGTTTCGGTTGAGACTCTGTTAAAATCGTCTTCACATGCTGTGATGACCGGATTTGCACCGTCTGCTGGATAAACCATTGTAATGACATCAGTTAGTTCAATGGCTAGCCTGCACTGAGCAAGGAAGATTTTTGCAAGAAGCTGCTGTGTCTCGGTATCGTAGACTTCTGATTCGCCTATATCCTCCTCCAAGTCCTCCTCAGTCAATTCTTGGCCGGCAGAGTCAAGATGGTTATGCGTAATTTGCAACGGTCGTCGCACTCCTAGGGGCAAAATTCGATCCCTTATAACGCAACACCACCAGAGTCGTTTCTTCATTTGCCTGTCGTATTTTGTTAAACTCTTATCAATATCATAGTAATGAGCATGATCTGCCCTTGCAGATTGTATTGCAATGTTGAGCCAAAATGTATTAAGGTGTCGTTCAGAATTGGTACTGTAATATGACAGAAGTAAACTTCCTTGCGCGATGGTTGATGCATCGTGCTCGGCTTCAAAGTCGAATAGCATCTAAAGAGCACTTAGTAACTTACATTTATAAAATTAAGTCAAAATTCCACACTTACCTTCGCTCGAGAGTATAGTGTTTTTTGAGCTTCGTGGGTGGTTTTATAACCACACATCTGAAGGGTATCTAAAGTGACATACTATACATTATGTTAGCAATATCTCCTCGAATAGTTGTCGAGGGGCATAGAAGATAACCAAGTCACTTACGCTGCAGCTGACGAAAAGCATAGCCTGGAACAGAAACAAGGATATGCGCGGAGAGTTTTGCCTTCTATCTTTGTTCCTATATACTTTCCAAAACTTGCCTTCGTCCAAAATTGGTAGACTAGGATGTACATGAAGAAAATATTCTCGCACAATGATGTCGAGTGTCGAGATGATTGGAATGTGTAAACAGCCGTTAACTTCAAGTGTTTTTGCATCCTCGGGAGATACCGCAGATAACTCGTCAAATTGCAGGAAGTTGAAGTATGAGAATATAAGGTGGCCATCAAGGCCAGGGCTTCGGCCTCCTCCCTCTGACCAACTCCATATTATCTCATTTTCAGGTTGCTGTAAAAAATCTAACCATCATCAGTTAAGACTAGGAAAATTCATCTTTGACAATGGTAACCTAAAAAATAGCCCAGCAAGACCTACGTTAAGGAACATAGACCTACCATCAATGGAGTACATCGCTTCACCTGATTCGAAATTTCTTCTCATTGTTGAGAGTGCCGTTTCGCTATAATAGCTCGGTAGGTTTAATTTTGGACATGGCATTCTTTCTGGCACATATTCCATAGTAGGTGACAAGCCTGATGCCGCTGTGGTATCTTGTATTGGATTTATAGCCATAGAGTTAGACATATCGAAACGTGCCTTCTCGCCATCGACTATGCCGAGGTTGACTTGTGCATCATATCGGTATGCACCTCTTCGTCGTTTCGCCGGTCGAACGATGCAAGGCTCGTCATCTAGACGACAATTGGTGCATCGCGAGGGAGCGTTGTTCGCAGTCCTGAAGGGTTTGTTGAGCATGTCGCATCGGACTTTGCGATTGTTGCATCGAATGCATGCCTTGATAGCTCGGAGCCGACGCGGAGAAGCATCTTTCTGCTTTTTGCGCTGAGTTGCCGGGTTCTCCATAGACAAACCAAAAGAGTCCGTGGTTATAGTTGGCATAGAAAGTGCAGGCAGTTGTTTTTGCTCAACTTGGACAGTGAACGTATGTGGAGTGGAAGTTACAGAACCGGAAGGGAGTCAGAAGAATAGTGTTAATAGCAGCGAACCACTGGTACTTTCGAGTACGTTAATCGCTAACCGAGAAACCCCGCATTTTTCATACTACCATACAATTCGGGGTTCGTTAGGTCCCCGCTAGCGCGCCCTAACTCTCTGGAAGCCATACCTCCGTTTGTTTACGAGATGGTAAGATCAATGTACTGAGGCTCCTACAACCCTCCCGCCCCGAACACGGCTGTGACCGCAATTTCCCCCGCATTTTTCTGCCGCCCCCGCATTTGCTTCTTAGTTTTCAACCGAGAAACCGAAATCCAGCGGCAAGAAATTACGCACGGCCCCTATTCCATCTTTGCGGGGTTAAGCGCACTGGCAAGAAGTCATGAATCTAGGCCCAGGACTGGACTATTTCCCCGCGCTATGTCGTCCTACATATGGAATGGGAATATATATAGTTAGCAGTTTAGCATTCTAGCTCCACCTAGTCATCCTATGGGTATATCTGTGACTACCTTCCAGCATTTGATTCCGATACCAACTACGTTCCACAATCATGCTCTCCACCCAGCCAACCCCATTGCCCAAGATCGAGGATGTGATAGTGATAGAGGAAGAATCTGCTGCGAGTTATGTGAAATCCGAAGGTGACGACCTGGAAGGATCTACTGTTGGGCGTACGGATTTCACAGAAACCGAGCA
Source organism: Pseudogymnoascus verrucosus (assembly GCF_001662655.1). Lineage (NCBI taxonomy): Eukaryota > Fungi > Ascomycota > Leotiomycetes > Thelebolales > Thelebolaceae > Pseudogymnoascus > Pseudogymnoascus verrucosus. The sequence goes on from NW_017263664.1 coordinate 524,360, forward strand.
AAGGAAGATTCTGTAGGCACTTGTTCCGGTATCTTCAGGGGACCATTAGATGCTAATGACCTTGTAGGCGCAAGATCGATTTCCGCCTCCTTCCTATTTTGGGAGCAATGTATGCCATATCGCTGATGGATCGAACGAATCTCGGTCTGGCAGCCGTTGCTGGCATGAATAGTGATCTCAATCTCATCGGCAACCGATATACTATCATTATCATGGTTTTCTTCGTCATGTATATCATCTTTGAAATTCCAAGTGTATGTAATTACCGATTATACTCTACTATTGGCTTACCGTATCAAAACAGAATCTCATGCTCTCAAAAGCTGGGCCCGCCAACTGGTTAGCTTTTCTTGGCGTCGCCTTTGGTAGTATCTTGATTGGGATGGGCTTTACAAAATCGTTCGAGACTATGGCAATTTGTCGTGCTCTTCTAGGCGCCACAGAAGCTGGATTTCTGCCAGGTAAGTTAGATACTTGGTTAGGATTGGTACACTTGAGACTTATCTTCCGGTTTAGGCTGCACCTTCCTCATTTCTTGTTGGTATAAACGGTACGAAGTTGGAAAGAGGCAAGTAACACAGGCATCCTTCTATATTACTATGCTAAACTGTGGTTAGACTCGGCGCATTCTGGATTCTTTCGGTTATTGTTTCGGGGTTCGCTGCTGTCTTTGCCTACGTCTTGACGCTTTTAAAGGGAAAGCACGGTTTAAATGGATGGCAATGTAAGCAGAGAAATCTACACTTTAAAAAATGTCAGCTAAAAAGGTACAAGGGATTTTCATCATCGAGGGAGCAATAACTGTTGTTATTTGCGTCATAGGCTGGTTTTTAATAGCCGACTTCCCAGAAAAAGCAAAGTTCCTTACACTAAAGGAACGACAATATGCCATTGAACGGATCAACGATGATCGTGGGGATGGCGAGCAAGACAAGATTACCCTGCGACTAGTTATCCATCATCTTGCTGACCCCAAGCTTTACGCCTTTTCTTTCATGCTGATGTCGTCGACTCTGCCTGGTTATGCATACTCTTACTTTCTTCCAATCATCTTCAAGGAGGGCCTTGGATACTCGACCTCAAAGTCTCAGCTCATGAGTGCCCCGCCATATATTCTCGCAGCTATCCTGACTTATACCTCGTCTTGGCTTGCTGATAGGTTTCAAATCCGTGGTCCTGTTATTGCTTTTCACCAGGCTATGACGTTCACGGGTATGCTCATCACGGCCTTTGCAGAAAGTACGGGTGCTCGGCTCTTTGGGGCATATCTAGGCATTGGCTTTCTTCAATACTGATAAGTTTTTCCGCCCAACTGATTGAGACTTAACTAACATAATAGCACTGTCCCTGGAGTTATCACCTATCAAGCAAACAATATCACCTCCCATAGTAAACGAGCTGTTGCGGCTGGTACTTGCATGATGGGTGGCGGACTAGGTGGTATCATCGCATCTGTTGCATTCCGCTCCCAAGACTCTCCTGGCTATAAAGTAAGTTGTGTAACATCCATGTCGCTCAAATATTAAATAATAGAGCTGACTTCATTTACTAGACTGGTGTTTATACTACGCTTGGCCTGTCATTGGCTAGTATCACAATCATAGCAGTGTTGATGCTCTGGTTCCGTCATTGCAATAAACAGGCTCGTGCTGGAACAAGGAGGATTAATGGCCTTGAAAATTGGTATTATACGTACTAGCCTTTAGATAGAGATATAAAAGGATTAGTGAAAACATTTATTGACCTTCTACAATGGGCCCAATTCAAAGTAATTCTTTGGTGCGATAATTTGACGCTACCATCTCTTCATTAAGAGCCACATCAATCTCTGCGTACTAGTAATTCGGCTTGTTTGACCATAATAAGTCCCTTCCCCCTACTATCTCCCCCTAACCATGGAGTAGTGAACCGTCATCTTCAGCGGCAAAAACTTAGCGACTCCAAAGACTATGCATTAGAGATGGCTTGATAAATGTAGCTTCATAATTTTTTATTTTTATAACATCTCAATGATAATGATATGCGATATAAGCTTTTTGAGACTGTAGTGAGACGATTTTCATGATAAACTCCAATCATTACTTATATAACCCCGGAATGTATTGCAATCCCAGGCTTGTCCTATACAAAACAAACCATTCGTCCTTTGATAATCCATATTTACTCCCACATCAAGATGGTGATCACGTGTTGGCCGAGATTCACATACAATGCATTGTAACTATATCCGGGAATGAATCCAGCGTAAAATTCGACCCTTCATCGACGCTGAAATCAAAACTTCTCGCGTACGAATCAGGAACCAACACCACAAACACATCCAATTTTCCTAGCTGCTTTGGAGGCCCTAGCCATACTTCCTTCAAGTCAGGCGGTGCGGGATCAGGACATTCGTGAGATGCGACCGCGATCTTGAGGTGCCGGAGGTTAGGCATAGCGGCAAGCATGGCCCACATATCCCGATACAGTTGCGTCCGTTTGGTGTCGATGGGCGATAAACCGAGATCGATAAATTCCCATATCATCTCAATGGCGCTAATGAGTGCAAAGCGCTGTGGGAGGACTAGAGATGGGAAATCGCACAGAAGCTGGCGAGTACCAAAATCAAATATTGTGGTGCTGTAAAGGATGTCGATTGCTTCCGAGTATCTTGTATTTAAGTTAGTAGCCTACACGAAGGTATAGAAGCCGGAGCAGCTCGGATGTCAATTATTTACATTTGTCGACATGTTAGTAGAATCGCGAAATCTAGTTTCAGTCTTCCCATCATTCCAGTCGAAGAGCCTGGATTCCCATTAACAGCCACGTCTTTGCATCGGTCAAACCATATGCCCGAAGAATAACTGTCCATGGTTTGGTCCCAGGTGCAAATGCAATGCCACCACCGCCACTCTAAGATCTCTTTCTTATTCGTTCTGTCCCTACGGTACTTGCGTGGTGCGAATTCGAACAGCAGGTGGACTTTGCGATGGCCGAGGACTTCATCGTAGATGCGGCGACGAAGCTCGACCGGCAGCTTCCACAGGAGCCCCGATGTATTCTGACCAGATTCATACACAGACAACGATCGGTTTCGAGTTTTGGGCAGACATGGCTGAACGTTTTTATCTTCATACTCTGGCCGTTTCGGACGAATGGTCTTGTGATTCTGTAGCTCGGTCAGAACAGTCGCGCTTATCATTTAGACGGGCATTGAGTAAGACCTTGCGATTGAAGAGCTTCTTGAAGTCGACCATCATGTGGTCTAATTGATAGCTACTGGTCTACACGGCTCTGTGTTCATTCTCGTTCGATGTTCGATGTTATCGACTTCCTTGGATAACCTCGCTTATGTGTCAGACAGCCATAAGCGACGATATCTGGAAATGGGTATACATTTGAAGATCGCGCAACCTCGAATACCATCTACCTCGTGCCATCTCACAAAAGCTAGAAGTGGCCATGTTCCGGTGAACCATTAAGCTAGTTTATTTAACGGCCAATACGTCACTCATTTGCTCTCTCATCTGTTATCACCACCTCATCTATATAATGTTGTATTCGTCAGTTGATTCATTACCCTACCTCAAGCTTTCGCCCGTAGTCGCTCTTTTCAAGTGCATGGCATCTAGCAACCACACAACCACCTATGAGACACACGATTACTTCGTAGGAAAGGCACATAATTAAATAAAACCTATATACCCTATATCCATGAGTGGGTGGGTAGCTATGCATATATATATGGTAGGAGTACACATCCAAGTATGGCCATGACTTAGTAAAGGCCCCACTCGATGGTAGTATCGTGCACGTTACCATCACAATCCACTATGCCCTTGGCACCGACCTTGCCGCCGCCACCAAACCGCTTGATGGCTTCGTTGATGAGGTCGATGATGTCCTGCGAGCCGACCTTAAACGTCACGTTACCGTCGGCGCCGCTCTTGCTCTGGACACCGAACTTGCATTCACCATAGGAGACGAGCTGGCGCTGGCCGCTGATGCCGGTTGTCCAGGTGGCACCGCCGTCGCCCTCGATGTTCTTGATGATCTGCTTGCAGTCTTCAACGGGAGGGGAGGCGTCCGAGGTCTGGTCGACAAAGGACGAGATCAGGCAGTGGTCGGGCCCCTTGGCGATGCTGCAGGGGTATAATGGGTCGTCGTCCTTAGGGCCGGCGGTGTCCCAGGACTTGTAGGCACGCTCGGGGGTGCAGACGGGAAGGCGGATGAAGCCGGGTGTTGTTAGATCGATCGCCATCAGGTCGTCGAAGGAGCCGCCATTAGTGATGTCGACGAACGCGCCGCCGTTCTCGTTGCTGTTCTGGAGGTAGGTGCGGACGGATCTAGATAGCTTGTTAGTTGGATTCTCACTTATCTCCTCAAAACATTAAAACTCGAAGCAATGCGGGATATCTTACCCTTGAATCAGATCCTGGACAGAGACGCCACCAAAGTTCTTGCCATCTAGGGTTTCAAGGCCAGGGGGAGCCTTGAATTTAGAGTCGACGCAAACTTTATCGCAGTGACCATCATTGCAATTGTCATGGCATGTCTTAGAGTCGCCCTGGGCTGCGGCCAAGTAGTATAGCTTGTTTTGGTAACAACCATAAGTGGTGTGCATAGTGTCCGCGTCAAGGTAGTCGCCCATAGGGTCAGAGGCGCTGCAGTCGTAGCCAGAGTCGATCACGAATGCGTAATGCTTGGAGAATGTCCAGCCAGTGGGGATGGCAAAGGCGAAGAAGGCCCTTGCAATGTGGTTCTCCAGCTCGGCCTCGCTGGTCTCGGGCGGAACGGTTGAAGACTCGGCGCCGCCGCCTGAGATGAGTTTTCCGTCTGAGATGATGGCATACAGAGCATCAATGCTCTCATCCTCCCCATTAAAGAGGCGTTGAAGCGCTGCTCCAGTGGTATTACCCCACGCAGCAATGGATTGGCCGAGGTAGTTGGAGAACTCGTCTTGTTTATCCTCAGTCCAGTCGCTCTCCTTGGTGCTAAGTAGATCCTTGGCAATCGTGGTAGATTGGCCAATAGCAAGCAGGGTCAGATCCTTAATGTTGTTTGCTGCTGCCTCCTTCGCAATGAAGTATGGCAACTTAGCAATGAAGTTGTTGAAGAAGGGCGCGGCGACGGCAGAGATTCCGACAGTGACAAGATCGAGTAGGAGCAGCAGCCAGGTGTTGTCTTCTTCCGGAGGAACGGGCGTGAACTTCTTCTCAAAGTCTGACAGCGCTGGGGTGATAACAGTAGCGGCTGCCTTGTACAATGCATCATTGAAGGTCTGATACATTTCGTGGATTATGACGAACGAGTTCCAAAGCTCATAGGCGGCGGCGCCGGACCCCTTATTCTGGAAGGGACTGCACTGCAATGTCTGGATACAGTTGCTGTCGCTCTTTAAGGAGCCGCAGCTGGCGCGCTCTGGACCATTGAGGGTGAGTGACATGGACTGCGTAAAAGTAAACGAGGTTTTGCCCCTGTCGTATTCCTTCCAAACAGCAATGCTATCCTTCCATGCGTCCTCCATGTCCATCCCGTCCCAGCGCTGCTCGGGAGTTAAACCACGGATGTCTGAGGCCGCCTGACTGTCGCACATTATCTCGGTCCAGTTGCCAGTGCGGTCGCCAACTTGCCAAGGGTTCTTGCCGGCCTTAATGCTCAACTTGTAGTTTAACCAGCTCCCAGAATCGCCAGGGACATCATTGTACTTCTCCAAATCGGTGGCCCAATTCGTTGTACCGCCTAGGTTTAGACCAGTGTAGAGCGCATGACGCTGAGTTCGGATGCTATCATCCATGTAGGCTACCCATTGCGTGTCATCATAAACGAGAATGTTGCTATTACTTGTCGGATCAACGTAGTGATTGGCAACACGGCTTCCCTCGTCTATGATCTCCTTAATCTCAGCATCAGAGATGTAGCCAGCAGTAGCAGTGCATTTGCCCTTTGTGGCATCAGAGTTCAGGCGGTCACCAGTGTAGAGACACTCGGGGGTGTGACAGCCAGCCTGGGCCATGTTAAAGGATCGACCGTAGCTAGTGATACCGACGACAACCTTGTTCGATGGAACTTCAGCCTTCGTTATCATGATCAGTGAGCTCATGGTTTCCGTCAGGTTGACCTGACTACGAAGGCAGTTGCCGTTGGCGCAACCCTCCTGAGAGTTGGGATTCTGGGCATCCCACTGGCCATGAAGATCGTACGTCATGTAAACAATATAGTCGATAACTGCTGCGATCTTCTTGAGTGGGTAGGCCTTCAAGTACCAGTATGAAGAGGGAGCCGCAATGGAGACGGACTTGCCGGGCAGCAGGTTCTTTAGGATAACTAGGAATGCCAGGTAGTTATCACCATCATCCAAGCTGGCCGCCGGGATACCTGGAATGTCAGGGGCGCCGGGGTACTCCCAGTCAATGTCGACACCATCAAGATCCTTCTCTTTAATGAAGTTGGCAATATTTGTGGCCAGCTTCAGCCTGTTGGCAGCAGTGACTCCCTCACGGAAAATAGTATAAGTCTCCGGCATAGTTGAGAAATCCCATCCACCAAAACTGAGAATACGTTTTGGGCCCTGAATGCGTCTGAAGTTTTCAAATTGATATGAAGACATAATATCACCAACTTCGACCTCATAATTCGCTGTGAGGGTACCGAAAGCGAAGTGCAGGTGAGTGTACTGCGTGGGATCGATCTGAAGAACATCCTGGAATAGACATTCACGCCCGAAGCTGTAACCCTCGTAGTAAGCAATCCTGCGGAATTCGGTGGGGGCGCTGCCCTTGACCATCTTTGTGCCGCAGTTGGAGATGCAGCCGTTGGTGCCGGGCTTAGCGGTTCCTGGGTTGCCAGTTCCGGTGTCGGTGCAGAACTCAGCGGTAATACCACATTGTCCCCAAATGTCACAGCAGGCATTCAGAGCGCAGGGGTTAAGGTCCGCGAGCTTGGTGCCATCGGTTGGCTGCTTGGTGCCAGGCTTTTGCGGACCACAGACGATACCCTCTTGACTAGGCGGCATGGGCGGGTCGCCCGTGCTCAAGCAGATGTTCATGTTGAATTGGAGGGTGTCGCATCCACTCCAAGCCCAAGTATTCTTGTTGAAGTCCTCTAGGTCGGCATTGGTGAGGCTGTTTGCAGCAGCGATGTTTGAGCAGTTATCATCCTTAGCAACATAGTACACCTTACAGGAACCATCAGGGTTTGGCTTCGGCGCAAAATCAGGAAGGGTTCCCGCCGAGCAACAGACGTGCTGTCCCGGCTTCAGAGTCGAGCAGAGACTTGCGTCGCTATTGTATTTGGTGAAATCAGCGGCAGCGATACCACACCTGACCGCCAATTTACCACAGTCGTCACCACCCTGGACCTGCGTGGTGGAGCACTCAGCACGAGCGTTAAGCTTCACATAGTTAGACCGGCTGGTGATGGCCGATGTAGAGTTGGTATCAGCAACCGTGTCGTTTGATACGGAAGTAGTTGGGAGCTTGGCAGTTAGCATAGCCTGGCCCTCGAAGGTCTGCGAGTTGGGAAACGACACGCAAGTGCCATTAGCCCAAGACTGCATAGCCTTCTGGACAGGGGCGAAGGTCCTGCTGCTAGTGGCAAAAAATCCGAAGGTGTGCTCGCTGGTGTAGTCTGGGTTGCAGAACTGGATAGCCACGTCACGCGATGTAGCGTTGAGAGTACTTAGGTTGTCCTCTAGGTACTTGAGAGCGACTGCGCTGACGCCCGCCTTCTGCAAGCCTTTACCCAAGTATAGACCAACGGCAGCGCGGCCAGATCGAGCGTACAAGATCTCTGCGGACTCGGCAGAGCCATGTCCGCCCTTCATGTACTTGCGGAGCTGCTTCGAGGCGGAGCGGATATCGGCGGCAGCGAGTTTATGGCCATCGTCCCCCCAGCCAACTTCGTAAGTGGCGTCAATAGTTTCAGCAATGACTGCCTTAACTCTAAACTGTGGGAGGTTTGCAAAGTCAGGACCGTATGAAGTGCAGGCGTAAATTCCGTGGCCTTTGGAGGCATCGTCGACATCGTCGTAGATGGAAAAGGCTTGGATCACTGCCTGGTCGCAGGCACTGAACTGCTCCAGGTTGTGGTAGGCGTGCCATTTGCTTGGATCTGTCCCAAGATCACTGCAACGCTCTGGGCAGACGTTGCTGTTGCGGTAGGTAGGACTGACTGCATGTCTTCGTGGGTTACCCGAGACAACATCAGCAGCCATCAAGAGGCCATAGGCCACAAGGGAGGCCCTGGCCCAAGGAGAGAATACCATACTGAGAGCACACCCTAGAGCGCAAACACGTATGATGAGAAAAGAAGACTGGCGAGGTTGAGGAAAGGCAACCAAGCAGCATCAGCCGGCTTTTGTATTCTTCTTGAGCTTCATATCTCGGCCGTACTCTCACAGCCTCACAAGCGGAGGCATGCAACGTCGCCAATAGAACATTTCGGTTTAGTGAACTAATGAAAACATTGAAAATAGCTCACATGGATTTGAAGGCTGACAACCCAGCTTAGGGCGTATACCGGATAATTAAGGGTTGGCTGTACATGCACTCCCCTTGACTAGTATAATGAAGGCGACATGTTGAATGTAGACCATGGAGCATACAGTCATCCAGTGCCAGGGCCCGTGGGGGCGTAAGATGCTACTGATCTGATTATACATCGTAGTATAGTGGAGAAAAAGAGAGGTTTCTGTGCCTTTTGAGTAGAAAAGCTACTCTCGATTCGATTGATAGTAAACTTGACGTTGACATCCAATGTCCACATGTTGCAGCCGTGTTGTGGTCATCGCACTTCAGGTCGATGGAGATAACTTCGATATCCACTAAGACCTGGCCCTTGGCCGTGAAAGCTTAATGACAATTAGGATGTAAAACAGGAAGGAGCGACGGCCCATCAAAGGATTCCATCCATCGTCGCAGATCTTGGCGTTCGTGTCTGGAACGGAAAAGCGGAAGCTCATCGGAGGAATTGCTAGGAATTCATGGCGTTCTAGCGTAGGCCTATAACCTTGCACTATATCCGGGCAAGCAATATAACCCTGTCATCTACTCAGGCAAGAAATGGCCTTGTTATGGCGGTTTAACCTCGGATCACTGGACCAATTCTAGATCGCTGTGAATAACTTGCCAAGATGCACTTCCTGGCGTTATTGCGCCTGGGCGTTGCTTCTCGACTAATGTAGTAAAGCTTGCTTCCTTCGCTCCGGTAGCCGCCGTCAACTACCATGTAAGTCTAATTGCAAGTCTAATTTTGTTCCTGCAGGATTGCGAACCCTGCCAAGGGTCTATGTACCAAACAATAGACAATAAACAATTCAGGGATTTTTTGTGGATAAACTCATTACGTACACTAGCTTTCTGCCACTACTAAGACGAAGAATGTAGAGGAGACACAAGCAGAGAGGCACTAACACGGGCAGACACGGACACACGGATACACGGGCTTAATTCCTACCGTACCTTAAATCTTACATGGAATAGATGTAGGTACGTAATAGCCAGAAAGTGCTGACATGGACTACATTTGTAGGTGCATAACTGTAATTTAAGCCATGATCGACCGGGCAAGCCAACACTTGTATTGTGGAGCTTGTTCTAGTAAGCCTATTTAGTTACATGCGCAAAAGCAGCAGGCATGCTTCCTTGATCCGGAACGGACGGGAACTCGGGAACTCCACATCAAATGGCGAGAAACCCCAGCCCACCAACCACCACTGCCAGGAATGCTATGCCACCAACCACAACGCTCGATAGCACCGCGTTCTGGTTTGCGCCATCCACCTTTGGGCACCAGGACGCAGTCTCGATGGCGCAGGCCTTGGCGGTAAAGGACGCAGAAACATTAGCCGCAGCAGCAGCATCGATCTTGACACCACAAGGAGTGGGGGCTGGTGTGGTCTCTGCCAGCACGGCGCAAGGTCTGCCGTTGTCGAACTTGCCCCCTGAATCAAGCGTCTGCGTGATTTGGAATGCAAAGCCTTGGGAATTGGAGCAGGTGTCTTTGGCAGTAGCTGCGCTGACGTCTGGTGCCTTCGCGCCATTCTTGGTCGTGAACACAACCCGGTGCATTTTCGTATCCGTTGTGAATTTCAAGTCATTGTCAGGGCCAGAGCAGTTGGTAACAGACAGCTGCCAATCGAGCGCCCAGGTGCCCTCAGAGTTGAGACCCTCCAGAGCTTCGCCGTATTGAATGAAAGGGTTGCTATCCGTGAAGTTGGTCCATGTCATCTCGAAGTTGCCATTCGCAATGGCCTTGGTGTTGTTCCCATAGGGGATAATAGTGAACGCGATGCTGGGCTGCACGTAGCCGGCAAGATCGGAATTCTGGAATGCAAAGGTGATAGGGATGATGTGTGCGGGTGCGTAGGTATCGTTCTGCGGAAAGACCAAGTCCACTTCCAGGGTGCCCGAGGCAGCCTGGGCAGTCCTAGCGCAGGCCAGAAGGACGGCTACACCGGAGCCAAGGAGACTCATGCCGCGAGACAAGTTATACATGATTGACAAAGACGCCGATGAGAGTAAGCCGTGGCTGTGATGGAGAACAGAGGGAAAGAGCTGATTGAGGGATTCACGTAGACATGGACTTTTGTGTTATTGATTTTGTCTGCGGCAACGTTGCAATACTTTACCCCTTGTTTGCCCCTTGGCTGTCTACATAAGCAAGTAGACCAAAACAATTCAGACAGCGGGATCTTAGCGTGGGGAACCCCTGTCGGTACTTTTAAGGGTGCATGGCAATTGCTTAAAGTGCTTGTCAGCGCTTAGTTTTCCCTCAAACGGTCGGGCCGAGTCGAATCGCGCTAGCGGCGACTATGTGGACCTGCTATCCGCACCATGTTACCACAACTCTAAGCAGCAAACCACATATCCCCATAAACAAAACCACATGTCCTTTATCGCGCATATCGAAGGATTGACGCTGGTCCATAAGCTGATGGAATGGTAGGCGCCAAGGTCTTGGTATTGTAATCATCTATCATTAGCTAGGGTCTAGCCTAAAGACGAGTTCGTCTGAAGGATTCTCGGCACAAATGGCGAGAACGAACGGGCAAGGGATGATGAAGTGGGACATAAAAAAATGAAGCCGGCAGAAAGTGAGGGGGAGGTCTAATTATAAAAGCAGATGGTTTTGACCCCGAGACGTAAATCAGTGTCGTTTTCTTCATCCAAATCCACTTCGAACAATCTATTCTCAAGATGCAGTTCAACTACCTCATTGCCGCCGGTCTCCTCCCCGAGCTCCTTGCCGCGGCGGCGGTGCCTATGCGCCGAGATGTTAGCTGTAGCTTCTCCGTAGGTGCTAATGCCGGTGACACCTGCGAGACGTTCAGTGGATCTTGGGGTATCTCTGTCGATCAGTTTCAGAAATTGAACCCGGACGCACAGTGTCCTACTCTTGACGGCAGCAAGAGCTACTGTGTGATCGGCACCGTCACCTCGCCCACTGGTAGCGCGCCTACCAGCACCGCCAAAGCGACCAGCACCACAGCTGCGCCCACCAGCACCACCCAGGCGCCTACCACCACTACAACTGTGGCACCATCTGGGCCCTCCCCTACCATGCCCGGCATCGTAGCCGAGTGTGATCAGTTCTACAAGATCGCCTCTGGTGATCAGTGTGACACTATTGAAGTCAAATTCGGTATCAGTGACAGCGACTTCAAGAAGTGGAACTCGGAGACCAACGCTGGTACGTATCCCTACTTCTGAATGTGATTATCTTCAAGCTTGGTGTTCTAACTTTGTCCCAACAGCGTGCAGCAACCTCTGGCTTGACTACTATGTCTGCGTCCACGTTCCAGGCGCGACAACCACCTCCCCTGGTACCCCGACGCCCACCGACTCTGGCCCAACACCCCAGATGCCTGGCATCGTAGCCGAGTGTGATAAGTTTTACAAGATCGCCTCTGGTGACCAGTGCGACTCCATTGAATCGAAGTTCGGCATCAGTGACAGCGATTTCAAGAAGTGGAACTCGGAGACCAACGCTGGTACGTATCCCTACTTTGAATACGAGCGCCTTAAAAGCTTGATGTTCTAACATATCCCAACAGGCTGCACCAACCTCTGGCTCGATTACTACGTCTGCGTGCACATCCCCGGCGCGACAACCACCGCCCCAGGTACCCCAACCCCCACCAACTCTGGCCCTACGCCACAGATGCCTGGCGTTGTTGCCAACTGCAAGACCTTCCACAAGGTTGCCTCTGGTGAAGGATGCGACAAAATCGGGACACAATACAATATCAGCCTCGCCCAGCTCCGCAGTTGGAACACCCAGGTCGATGCTACCTGCACTAACCTGTGGGCTGACTACTACATCTGCGTTGGAGTCTAAACCATCGTTGTGGTAGACACTCCGCATTGTAAGCAAATCTTGCAAGGCACTGCCTCTTCCCTGATCTTATATTATTAAGATTGGAAGCAAACCCAATAAATCGACCGCATGGGCTTGTCAAGTGTGTGCAGGAACTCAGGCTGATTCCGTCGAATTTTGGATAGAGGCGGATTTAAAAGACGTTGCTTTAATGGGCGCATTTATCTATCGTACACATGAATAGCGATTGTACATAGCTATTTGCTCCATGTCTTTTACTATTATACCATTCTTATATATATTTATACACAAATTTCGCACCCAAAATCCTGTTTCATATATTGGTCTATAAATAAATTCTAGTCGTGCTTGGGGACGAAGTCGCACGGGCCATTGAAGGCGTTATTTAGCTAAGCCTTATTGGGCTCGCCGACAGGATGTCTCGGTCTTTGTGAAGAATCTAATATTTCGTGTCACAGACAAACAATTTCTTCATAACTATTATAATTACCAGTTTCTCCCTATCTCAGAATCTGACCAGTCATATCAATAATGACCCTCGAGAGAATCGTCATCGTCGGCAAACCAGGCGCAGGAAAGACAACTCTAGCTGGGGAGCTAGCAAGCAGACTCAGTCTGCACAACGTCGAACTGGATGCCATTAATTGGCAACCAAATTGGGTTCCGCTTCCCAAGGATGAAATGCGTGAACGTGTCAGCGAATCGATCAGCGCCACTGATAATTGGGTGCTCGACGGAAACTACAAAGCTGTCCGCGATATTGTCTGGGGACGAGCCGACACGTTGATCTGGCTTGACTACCCTCTCTGGCTAGCCCTGTGGCGAGTCTTCAAGCGGACAATGGGTCGGATTTTTAAACAAAAAGAACTCTGGAATGGGAATCGGGAATCTATTGGACATCATTTGACGCTGGATCCCGAAGAAAACTTGTTTGCCTGGACGATTCGAATGCATAAAAGCCATCGAAACGACTATCCAACTCTTTTCGAGCAGCCTGAGTACAGCCACCTGAAGGTTTTAAGGTTTCGGAGTCCTAGAGAGACGGAAAGTTGGCTCCAAACGATACCAAGTGCAAGAGATGTATGAAATAAAACGGTGGGATTGGGAGAGTGTTGAAGAAGGCATCACGGAGTCAAGTGGACCTCTGTATTTTGCTCCTGCCCTTAGCTTCACTGAAAGCATTGGTGTCGTGTTTGTTTGTCCTTTGCTAATGGGTGAAAGTTGCCACCGGAAGCTTCGTATTGGAGTCCTATAACTTCACTAGTGGACTAGACTTTCTTAGGCCTAATCCTTATAACATCCCGCTAACAGCTTTGAACCCCCTCCTGTGAAATTTCCACTTATAACCCATAATAACTCGATGCTAAAGCTCCATAGCCTGTGGATGTTATGCAATAAATAGATTATGTAGGCACACGAGGCGTGATACCTGGATGTAACGTACTCAGTTTCTTGAAAAAATATAAATATAGCTACAAATAAATATTTTAAAAGCTTCAATAAAATGTATATATTTCGGTATTGCTATTATTCACTTAAAGTATGGCGTCGTCCTACCTTTTGACCAACCCGCTTGTCTATCCGACTTGCATATCACATACATACGTTAGTAGACCTTATACTATGCTATATCTTGGCCAGCGGCGGTCAAAAAGTCGAAATCGGCTCCATCCTCAGCCTGATTAACGTGACGTTCGTATAAAGCCCTATATCCACGTTTTGCAGGATCCCGCTTCTTCGCCACTTCACCCGCACTAGTATCACGTTCTGCTGATACAAGTATCTGCCGTTCAGCTATTCGTTGTTGGATTTCGTTCGGGTCAACCTCAAGCCCAATGTACCGTCTCTCAACATCACAGACAATAATGTCGCCGTTCCTTACGACCCCAAGAACCGAAGTCGGTATCGCCGATTCAGGAGAAATATGTAAGACGATCGTACCGCCAGCTGTCCCCGACATTCTCCCGTCAGAAAGGCGTAACATGTCCGTTACACCTGCCATGGCTAGTTTCCTAGGAATAGGGATCAATCCTGCTTCCGGCATGCCCGGGTTGCCAATTGGCCCAATTCCTTGGAGCACCAAGACGGAGTCTTTAGTGACGACAAGATCTGGATCGTCGATGCGTTGTGCGAGATCGATGGAGTTCTTGAAAACTACAGCGGGGCCTGAATGTTGCAGAAGACGTCGGTCTTTCGATGCCGAGGCTTTCATGACAGCACCTTTCGGCGCCAAATTTCCACGTAAAACTACCAATGATGAGCTTGGGTATAGAGGGTTAGAGAATGGTCGGATGATCTCAGAGGAAAACGTAAATGATCGAAAGGGCGAGGTATCGAGAACTTCCCCTAGAGTCTGGCCGGTGATTGTCATGGCCTGAAGATGTAGTACGGGTCGTAGCATATAGAGCAAGGCTAGCATACCACCCGCATTATGGAAATCGGTCATGTAATTATCCCCACTGGGTTTTAAATCGATCAGTAAAGGTACCTTTCTTCCAATTTCGTCAAACGTTTCCAACGTAATTTCGCCTTGGAGTTCTGGATGGCGGTTCACGATCGCCATCAGGTGAACCACAGCGTTTGTTGATCCTCCAATGGCCTGAAGAACAGTAATAGCATTGAAAAAGGATTCCTTGGATAGCATTTCTTGCGGGGTGCGTTTAGCTGCGGCAACCGAAACTGCATTCGCACCTGTTTCCTCTGCTATCCTAAGGCGTGCTGATGATACCGCAGGAGCTGATGCTCCTCGAAGTGGCATGAAGCCCAGCGCCGCGGTGACACAGGCCATCGTGCTTGCTGTCCCCATTACACCACACGTTCCACCCTGAAATCTTCAGCTATTATTTACACGATTTGAGAAATCGACGTACCGTGGGTGCCAGTTCTTCATTGAGCATGCTAATGTCTTCAATATCACGGGTGCCAGCTCTAAACTCGGCCCAATTACTGCGGCAATCCGTACATGCGCCAAGGCGTTTTCCTCTGTAGCTTCCTGGCATCATGGGCCCAGTCACCAATGGTAGAACCGGTTTGTTTGCTGAGATCCCTCCCATTAGTTGGGCGGGCACAGTTTTGTCACATCCTGCCATCGCCGTCAGGGCCCGTAGTCTTAACAACGAAGGAACAAACATACCTCCGATCATGATACATGCGTCTAGCGGTTGGGCTTTGATCATTTCTTCAGTGTCCATGCTCATCAAATTCCGGAGAAACATGCTCGTGGGCGAAGAAAAGGACTCGGCGATCGAGATCGTGGGGAATTCAACTGCCAGTCCGCCATTAAGATGAACACCACGTTTAACTGCTTCGATGAGTTGTGGGATATTTGAGTGGCATGGGTTCAGAGCGGAGTATGTATTAATTATACCGATAATTGGCCTTGAAAGAGCATCTTCGCTATAGCCAAGTGCCTTAATAAACACCTTTCGGAGAAATAGCGAGAAGTGAGCATCGCCATAAGATGTTAACCCCTGGCGGAGACCAGATGTGGAGGTGATTGGTTTCAATAGATCATAGTCATCGTTGAGCGAATGCTTAACGGTCTTATTAGATGATTCTGCCATCTTGGAGGAAGACATGGCATTTAATTCAAACAAGGCGACGAGGCAATGGGGGTTTATCACGACATTGGTACTTCTCGTCGAGCGGCGATGCCGTGACAGCAGCGGGGAATAAAAAGCGGGGTTCCGGAACCCCCATCAAGCAAGTAGACGGAGAATCCGTAGCAATTTTATAACATAAATGAGGACAAGTAATACCGACAAAGGTTTTTAGAGACAGCATTATTCAAAAATTACTAATCTCTTGCAAAATCGAGATGTTGAGCCTTGAAGGAAAGATCGTTCTCATTACAGGCCTAGGCCAAACTCAGCCTGGGGGATGGGGAATCGGCGCTGCGATAGCGGTTCTCCTAGCTAGGCAGGGAGCCAAGATTTTCGGCGGCAACCGTACCATCGCATCCACAATCTCGACGAAGAAGGCTATCGAGGAGGCAGGGGGAGTTTGCGATATACTGGAGACAGATGTGACGTCCTCAAAGTCGGTGGAAGCACTGGTAAAGGCGTGCATGGAAAAGCATGGCCGAATTGATATTCTGGTGAACAACGTTGGCCGTTCAGAGCCTGGATGCCCAGCAACGATGTCTGAGGAGGTTTGGGACTCGCAGATCGAGATCAATCTCCGGAGCGTATTCTTGACTTGCCATCATGTTTTGCCAATCATGGAGAAGCAGGGAGCGGGTGCAGTTGTCAGCGTCGCGAGCATTGCGGGTCTGCGGTATATTGGTAAACCTCAAGTCGGGTACTCAGCGACGAAAGCGGCAATCATGCAGTTCATGAAGGCGACGGCGGTCATTTACGCGCCGAAGGGAGTGAGGTTGAACACGGTGGTTCCAGGGTTGATGGATACACCATACACCAAAAGCCTCGTGGGCCGGTATGCGACAGACGGAGGACACGAAGAGTATATGAAGATGAGGAACGCGCAGGTTCCGATGGGGAGCATGGGAGATGCTTGGGATGTCGCCCACGCAGCATTATTTCTGGTTTCCGACGAGGCGAAGTATATAACCGGGCAGAAGATTGTTGTGGATGGTGGAATCACCTCTTCAACCGGGAGGGCGTAAAAGCCCGTAAAATGCAGTACAGTACCACAGCAAAAAGCCACGGCGCCTCGTCCAGAGCGCATAGACGATACGACGCGATCCGGTAGCTTGGTTACACCAACGGGTCCTGGCTGTGCTGTCGTGCTCTTCTCTTGTGTGAAAGCTGTGGGAGGGGGGTTGTGCTATCAATCAGTCCTACTCCAGCTGAGCTGAGAGGTTGGGGGAGGATGATTACTACTGAGACGTGGCTGGGTGATAAGAACTGAGGGAGGGATTGTGTAGGACAGACCTCAAGGTTTAGCATAGCGTACAGACACTGTTTGGTACGTAGGTGGTTTATAGAACTAGGAATGAAATTAGGATTCTCGATTACTGTGAAATTGCGCAGATTGCCGGTTCTACTGGAAGTGCGCGGGTTCTGAAAAATGAAGCTTAAGGTATTGACAAATTGGGTGTTGAGATATCTCGAAGCTCGATGTGATCACACTTGCGCAGATTGGCGCTAATGGAACCAAATGTGCGCGGATTCTCCAAAGTGAAGCTAAAATGTGCTAGAGGTGCATATGCTCTTAATCCAATCTATTTTCTATACTATAGACCTTTAGAGAGTGTGATTTATGATTGCAATTCAACCCTTTTCCCGTTCATTCAGTAGAAAAACCGCTGATTGTATCTATGGTACAATTCCTGCTTCCAGCTCGCCTCTGTGAAGTTCCCACGGAAACTCCGCACATCGGTGCGGAGTGGGTGCGGAGTTTCCGTCGGGCGGCAACCACAACGAACGGCAGCTCCCAATTAATAACCCACGATAAATATTTTCTCACTCCATAGTATATAAAGGCGATACTGGCATAGCTGAAATAAATCAAGACACCCATTTACATTTCATACTTCAACTTCAAGTTCTTGTCCTCCCAATTGATTCTGCAATGGATCCCACCCAAAACGACCCCAACTACACGCGAGTTAGCGGCTCAAGCGCTCAATCATACGTAGAAGGTGTACTCACAGGAAGCGGTGTTCTGAAAGAAAATGCATCGATTATTGCCAAATGCCTCGTGCAAGCTGATTTGCGTGGCGTGGATACCCATGGCATAAATCGTATCCCATCGTACATGACTCGAGTACGAGAAGGAGTGTTGGACGCAAAAGCTACACCAACCCTGACCAAAATTACTCCAGTTGTTGCCCAGGTACGTCCCTAACTGTTTTACGAGTATGTTGCGCTAACAAATGGACAGGTAGATGGACACAATGGCTTTGGCTTTCTCGCGGGCCACCAAGGCATGGCATGTGCCATCGAGATGGCAAAAGAATTTGGAATTGGCATGGTATCCATCAAACACTCCAACCACTTCGGCATGTCGGCATGGCTCGTACAGCAAGCCCTGGATGAGGGCATGATGAGTTTGGTATTTACCAACTCGTCGCCTGCTCTTCCCGTTTGGGGAGGAAAGTCGAAGCTCATGGGAGTATCTCCAATTGCTTGCGGGGCTCCTGGTGGAAAGCAACCACCATTTATCTTAGATATGGCCCCATCAGTAGCAGCACGGGGCAAAATCTACAAAGCTAAACGCCGAGGTGAGAAGATTCCTCTAGACTGGGCTCTAGATGGAGAGGGAAAGCAAACGGATGACCCGACTGAGGCCTTGAAAGGAGTTATGTTGCCAATGGGAGGCCCCAAGGGGTCGGCCCTCGCGGTGATGATGGACGTCTTCTCGGGTGTCCTTTCAGGATCAGCCTTTGCAGGCAATGTGACTGGTCCATATGATCCATCGAAACCAGCAGATGTTGGGCATTTTCTCATTGCGATCAAGCCTGACTTGTTCATGCCCTTGGAAGAATTCCGGGAGCGTATGGACTACCTGTATCAACGGGTGGTTGGCTCGGATAAAATGCATGGAGTCGATAGGATTTATTTCCCTGGGGAGATTGAGCAGCTGAGACACGAAGAAAGGTTGCGCGATGGAATTCCTCTCGCAGATTCCGAAATCGAAGCACTGAATGTTGAAGCTGAACTTGCTGGCACAAGTCCGATTGCCACGATGTGAAAATACGGGTTGGAACCACTTCCTATAGTTTCTATGTACGTACAGCGAAAAGAGAAAATTTAATATTATATATTCAATAGGGCCTAAGAGCAGCTGTAATGAGTTGGCGGCGTCGCTGTAACATTTAATGTGTGGTGTTTTATTATAAATATAAATAATCGTGGTAGCTACATAACGTATTTCAAGAGCGAATGAACAACCTAAGCCAGTGAACAAGTAAAACACTAAAATTAACTATTACTACACCACCACCTTACATAATGACCCTTATTCAACTATAATTAATTCCTAGCGCCTCTTGTAAGTATGGGAATTATGGCCTATAACACCACATATGCTATAGCGCTTCTGTCGGCCTATAAAACCCACCTACTAACTACTCTTACTTACTACCTCTATATGAGCATTTCTAGGTCAGCCGAGGTTACCCCCCATGGTCAGGCCACCTATGTACTCACCCCAAGACTGGCTTTCCTCCCAACATTCTTCCAAAACTCGCCATCTATCGCTCTCTCCCCATCCTTCCCCAAACCCGCCAGAGTCAGCGATTTGTGTCAGCGCGTTGTGTCAGCCACGATCGTGGCGCCGCAACTAGATCCCGTGCAGCATATTTTGTAATAACTCCAGAAATCTCTCTTGCAACGTAATCTCCTTGGCTAGAAATAGCTCTAGAGAGAGTAGCGCATATAGTTGCGTGCAAAACCAGCTTCCCCTTTGTGTTCCAGCTGTTGCAACTTTTACCCTGACACAAACTAACCACATATAGTTTAGCGGAGCCCAAAACCCCCCTGCATTACAAGAGTGCGAGGTGTAGGTTCGCACGAAGCCTTCGAACATTTACCCTTATCCCAAGCCTTCTGCCACGTTTTAATTCCGAAATGCTTGCTCTTTCGAACGTAAAGTACACCACGATCAATGGACAGGTCACGAGAGCGCTCGAAAGTCGGACAGTTTGAGTACGATCAGCTCGAAAGTACGAAACATGTCCGCCTGATCGAAGTACTGCCGGGAGATGTTTCCGATCCGCTGGCTTGTCGGCTGACATCCTTCCTCCTTGAGGCATCACCGCCCTACCATGCCATCTCTTACACATGGGGAGATGGGAACGATTTGCATGCCATGTCACTCAACGAGGCTTCTTTCGCCGTTACGACGAACGTGCGCGATATTCTGGATATGGTGCAACGTTCTGGGCAGAAGATGTACGTCTGGATCGATGCGGTTTGCATCAACCAATCCGACAAGAGAGAGAAGGAAGCACAAATCGCTATGATGGGTGATATCTACCACCATGCCACCAATGTCGTGATATGGCTTGGCCATGGTGACGATGCTCCACTGGCGATGGGTCTAGTGAGAAGGCTGTCACGTGTGCAGAGAGAGGTCAGCCCATTCTGGATGATGCCTCTACTTATTGGAACCGCTCAAAAGTTGTCAGCCGTTGTTCAGCGTGTGGCACCTCAATCTATTCTGGATAATGTATTGCCCAGATGGGTTGACCGTGCGGTAGCTATATGGGGCAGATCACAAGCTTACATGCCTTGGTGGCTATTGGGAAAGGTATTGACACCTGTAGTCACAGTAAAATGGTTCATGAACCAACTGCTTAGTCTCATCATACCAGAAAGCACTGAGATCTCCCCTGAATGGCACGCCTTGATCAATCTCCTACAACATCCTTGGTTTGAGAGAGTCTGGGTGGTTCAAGAAGTCATATTTGCAAGCTCGGCAATTGTCCTTTATGGCTCAGAGGAGGTATCTCTCGATGACTTCCAAGGGGTAGTAAACAATATCTGCTCCTCTTGGATGACTACACAGATGAGTACTCTCACGACCGCACAGATCAGGTTTGTTCAAGCATCATTGCCATCCGCTATGATACCACTCCGCCAGATGCACAATATGAGAATTGTGGAGCGAACTATCGGGACGAAAGAAAATCTTTACGATCTTCTTATCCGGTTTTCGCGGAATAAGTCAACAGAGCCGAAGGATAAAATCTTTGCTCTGATGGGACTCTCTTTGGAAGCAGAGCGAGATAGGTTGTCGTTAGGAGGATTACTAAGACTATCTCCTAGTCTTCCCACCACGATAAACTACGCTAGATCAGACCGGGACGTATTTATTGAGACAGCTCGGAATTTGCTCACGCGAGAAGCCTCAGCTTTCAGAATCCCGCTCTGCATTCTTCCACTGGCCGGAATTGGATACCCAAGACTCGTCAAGAACCTCCCTTCATGGGCACCAGACTGGAGCAATGTTCCGCCTGCCTATAGTCTTGCCCACCACCTAGCTGGATACGGTTTCATTTATCGAGCTGCCGGATCGTCATCCGACCCATACTTTTACAACTCGCCAAAGGGAGAGGAAATTGTCCTAGCAGCTACAGGAGTTTCAATTCGGTCACAAAATCTTGTGGGTATGCTGCCGGGGAAAACAACATCACCATTCGTGCGCCTCGGACCCATTCCAGACAGTATCGAAGTCAAAGGCATATTGACCGGCAAAATTTCTCACCTTGGAGACACTTGGCAATTGGACTTCTCTGAAGAAAAGGTTGGAGCCAGTCTTGAAGGTACTAGAATGTGGCGAGAGCAAGCTCAGGATCTGACACTTCAATGGGCCCAAGATCCGTATCCCACTGGCGAAGACTTACCTGAAGTGTTCTGGCGGACACTTATCGGCAATCGTACACCGAACGAAAGGCCTGCACCGCCATCTTACAGATCCCACGGAACCATATATGACCTTCAAGAGCGTATCCTCTTGGCCAGGCTCCGGGGAGAAGATCTGAGCCAGTTTCGGAAGAAACTGGTGAAGAGGTTTCCTGGTCTCTTGGACGGTGATCTCAGGCTGCAGATCATGGACCTATTTAGCAGTCTATTTGCGACTGCTCTCAAGCAATGTACTCTGCACCGGAGATTTTGTGTCCTAGATAATGGGTACATAGGGGCAGTTCCTGCAGGGAGTCAGGAGGGTGACTTGGTATTTGTAATCGAAGGTGCCGAGACGCCATTCGTTCTTCGGCATTCAGTGAGGAAGGACGGAGATCATATAATCGATTCGACGTACGAACTTGTAGGGGAGTGCTATGTGCATGGCATGATGGATGGAGAGATGATGACTTCTGGAGATCTGAAGGGTATAGTGTTGGTATAAATGACCGTGATTGCATGGGCATTGCTTCGAGGTAGGTAGCTGCCCCACGCCCAAGGAGGGACCTTATCATTAGGCAGAGATGAAGGGGAAGCCGGTTTTGCAAGAGACTGTACAGTGCTGAAGGAGGAATCGCCTATTCCCAATACTTTCCCTCTCATCTGAGAGAAAACTCGGTGTATATTCTGTATTGGTGACGATCGACAGAGTTACGACAGGCGTGCGCACCTTCTCGAAACCCGACACGATGATGGACCATGTTGAGAGGCACTTAGAAAAGAAGCTGGCAGGAACGTTTGAATGCTGCCATCTCGGTAGTTGTAAATACTTGCAGATGCATTCTTCAAACTCCGGCATCCTCCGCCTGATGCAGGCACCATATCTATCAGCTTCTTTTGCAGACATCCTCTTCTGCCGACTTTGTAGCCACTGAGCTTGAGGTCTCGGTGTCTGGAGGCTCCCGACGGCATTCGCACTTCGCTCGACACCGAGATACCAGAGGTGTCCAATTATATTCGCCCTGCCTGCCCTGCCATGCCCTGCCCACTTGTTCGGGCGCGACGTTTCGGCTGCGAACCTTCCGAGGCCCGCTTTGATTGGACGAGTTTAAATGTCAGCCCAGAATTTTCTCTTGGCATTTGCTTTTCAGTTTCCACGATATGGGACTTGGTCCCCGCATAGCCAGCCGTTAGGTCAAACCTGACAATACAGACTTTCGGAATACCCGTGAAAACAAAGACTCAACATTTCAAAGGTTTGCCACATTGATTGCACTTATTCCTTGAAATGAATCATGTGATTCAAATTGTTGATATCGTTTAACGAGCAATTTTAATCAACTACCATGAGTGTTGGTGCTTAAGGCATCTCTAATCCTCTTTCTTGATTCTTTGGGTCGTTTTGCCAATCTCGGGCGTCGGACCCAACACAGACTGCGAGAAAACAGCGTAGCCCGGTAGCACATAGCCGCTGTGCTTTTTGCTTCTGGGCACAGGGTAGGTTACGTCACTTCTAGAGTAGACGAGGCGTGTGTAGTCTATATAATGCAACAATCACTTCAGACTTCAGATCATCATCCATTAGTTCCTCAACTACAACTACAACTATTACAATAACAAATCCAACCTCTTCTCCAACTCCAGCGTCAAACACCAACTCTTCCTGCTTTACACAACAAGCATCAAGCAACATCCAGACTACCACCGCTAGAATGGACACCATTGTTGTTTTGGGAGCCACAGGCCAGCAGGGAAACTCCGTTGTTAATTCTTTACTTCAGAATGGCAATTGGAAGGTACGAGGCGTCACTCGCAATTTGGAAAGCGAACCAGCAAAGAAACTCGCCGCAAAGGTGTGTAGAGAGCTTCCAGAAACTCGTGTATTAGGATGTCAATAATTGATGTTTTCAGGGTGTCGAAGTTGTGGCAGCTGATGCTAACGACGAATCCTCGCTCGTAAAAGCATTTGCAGTTAGTGTGCCCCCCAACCGAGACAGACCTATACCTTGGCTCCCGACTAAGTATCTTCAACAGGGCGCATCTGCAGTCTTTTCCTTGACTAACTACTGGTTATGTATTGATACCATCTCTCGCATCTAGCATACTAATGCTGCATTAGGGAATCTTTATTCCAACTCGGCCGTGACGGAGCGGGTCTGCAAGAACAGAAGCAACAGACCAACATCGCCAACGCTGCCGCCAAAATCCCAACCTTGAAGCACTACGTGTTTAGCACCCTTCCGCCGGCTGGCAAGGTCTCTGGAGGGCAACTCAAAGTTCCTCATTTTGACTACAAAGCTGCAGTGGAGGATTACATCAGGGAGACTCTGCCAGAACTAGCAAGCAAGACTACATACTTGTGGGTCGGCTGGTACGCTTCTAACTTGACCGGTTCAAAGCCACTGTTCGATGTATGTTCTCTTCATTCTTTACCTTGTTGCTTCTTATACCTTTACCACCGCAGCCTAAGCTGGATTGATAACTAATGATTCTTTCACGACAGCCTGTTTCTAGAAAATCAATCTGGCTGCAGCCTAGCATCGGAAGTGCCAAACTGCCAATTGCTGGCCAGACTTCTGTAAATGTTGGCATAGCAGTCGAGGCAATTGTTTCTAATCCAGAGTTGACTAAAGGCAAGTATGTTCCACTTGTGACCGATTATCTGTCATTCGAGGAAGTGATAAAGGAATGGTCAGCAGTTACCGGGAAGAATGGTGTTTACAGTGAGGTTAGCGATGTTGTTGCTGAGTCTATCTGGGGAATATATGGTTCTGAGCTAGCATCTCAATTCCGATGGAGCGAGTCTTACCCCAATTGGTCTGCTTGCAAGCCGGAAAATGAGGTCGTGTCGCTAGAAAAGTTGGGAATTAGAGAGAAGGTGGTCGGGCTTAAGGCGGCCCTCGAGGCTTTGAAGAGTGATCTATAAGGTAGCAGAAACCCTGCTTTGACCTGTTTATAAAAGCATTAGAGCAAATAAACCATGCGAAAGGATATAGTGCAAGTCGAAACTGGCTCTCTAAGGTTATCTTCCAATTAAAGCAGCATTCATTAAACGCCTATCTCTATATTCTCCATCTGCCACTCATTCAAAGTTTTAAGGAAAGACTCTGTGTTAGGATGTTGAGGCAGGAGCGAGCCAGTAGTGTAAACGGCGGTTTACTCGGTTCCTCCCTCGGTTCCTTCCCCCTACAAGGTATCTACAAAGCCACAACAAGCCATAGGCGTACCCCGCAGTCTATAAAAAGACATAACAAAAAGCTAGCGACACTTAATTCGCTTTCTACCGTTAGCCATATAAATACTATCATATCACATACAAATACGCAATCCATATGGAGTCACTATCTCATAGGACGTTCTACATACCATGAAGCCGACCTCGGTCCAGTTTTAACAGCTGGGGCGCCTCCCTGACTGAGTAGGTTAGGATTTAACCGCCACCACATTGAAGCGTTGGGATATATCAACAAAGAAGCACATCAATTATTAATTTATTTGAAAACATTCATTCAAACCAAAGAACTCAGATCTGTCATATTTTTACCGCGTCTTCTGGGGGTGCCACGAACCCCTTCACGAGCCTATTCCCAATTCCTTGACACATATATTCGTCCTCGCTGTCAACCTCAAAATCAAATCTAAATAAATCCTCCTTAAATGGAAACATATAAGTACTAGTTACTCTACTTTTGGTTAGCCTTTCCCTTTTTCAAATGAAATAGATAATGGCTCACCTATGATGTTCTTTGCTTGCTTGGTACTCCGCTAACGCCTCTCGATCGCGATGGTAGCTAAGGAGGGCAAATTCAAAACCTTTGCTTCTTTCGATCGGGTCCGTGATTGATGGCCCACCAACTATCAGTCGCCCATCTTGGACGCAGGGAAGTGATTTGAGTGTCTTGAGCTCTGAGACAAATAGTGACTTGTGTGCCGCAGAGACATCAGGGCGAAATTTGAAGAGAACTTTAAAGAGACGGTTAGGACGCTGTGGCTCAAACGTAAATGAAAGGAAATGAGAAACCAGCTTCAGCTTACCAATATGAATAATAGTCATTTTGAACAATTGAGGGTGACGGTTGGACGGGTTTAGAAGCTGTATATCTAAGAACAGGTGATTTAATAAAATAGAATCGAAATCTTAGTAGCAAGAGAAACTAAAAACTAACCCTGAGGAGGTTATTCAACTACCCTCTTATTCATTTCGTTGTTTCCAAGGGTGAAGCACGTGATGTGCGGATAGAACCGCCACACCGGGAATAGAAATTCTCCTCAACGGAGCCTCCGACCTTTGGTCTTTGCATACTTTACGCATCCCACTATATCTCTATTTGCCATATTTCTCAATCTGCGTATGGACCCGTCTTTGATGCAGAGCGCCAAATAGCCTCAGATGACCCATGAGTCCTTCTCCCGATTCGTTCGCGGAGAGTCCGTCTAGTCACGTGCGGAACACTCCAAGCCGGCCCAGTCGAACCCGTCGGACGCTCCGCATTCGAGTTGCTTGTCTCCGTTGCCAGCGCCGCAAAATCCGGGTACATTCTACAGTTTCAGCCATGAAATATCAGCTAACGCGGGTTCGAATAGTGTGACGGAGTCATCCCGTCATGTGGGTCTTGCTCAAAGGCAGGAGCAGAATGTATGGACGGCGGAAAGCTGGATGGCATTGATTCACCCCGCGCGTAACGTTTATTCTTATCACTTGTTCCCTAGTTCAGACCTAACATATGAATTAGGTACATTTCAAGCCTTAAACGTCGCATCCGGTGGCTGGAGTCTACAATTTTGACGAATTGTCCCTATATTGATTTGTCGCAAGGTCCCACGGCTCTGAACGAGTCAGGCCAGGATGATCTAGCAGATGAAGGAGAAAACGGAGAGAGTAGCCTGTCACAGCCCACGTCCCAGAATCTGGGGCAGACACACGTCGATGATAGTGTCCTTCCACACCCGGAATTGTCTAGGGAAAGTCAGGGTGTAGAGCAGTCCAGCGAAGCCCCCCGCCAACCAAATGAGCAACAGCGGGGGCTTGCGCATGAAATTGGCCTGGTTTCTTTATCCGCTGGAACGGACCCCAAGTACATCGGACCTTCGAGCGGGTACTTCTTTGCGAAGCTATTGCTCTCATGTGCGAGGCAAGGTAAACAGAGCTTTCCACCACGAGAGCAAGAGCAGAGCACAGAAAGTCGCCTAGCACGTCTCTTTCCTCGAGGAGCATTATCCGTCCCTCCTTCTGCATTGCCAGAAGACATAGAGTACACGATAATGATTTCAAAAGCATACTTTGAGGCGATCCATCCACAGTATCCTTTTCTTCACCAGCCATCGCATATGAAGCTCATCGAGCATGTCTATACAGAGCCGAAGCCCTTGCCAAATGCGGCATTCCAAGTTTATATGGTAATGGCTATTGGAGCGACAGTTCTTTCTAGACGTCTAAAGCTCCCCTTATCGGGCGAAGGATTCTGTGTTAGTGCGATGAAGTATTTTGACAAGCTCTGCATCGAGAATTCTCTGAAAGGGTTACAAAGCCTTCTTTTGCTACTTATTTACACTTTGAATAGCCCTTCTATGGGTCTGAACATCTGGTATCTAAATTATCAGTGTATTGCAGCGTTACTCGACCTTGGGCTGCAACGAGATGTTAGATCTGGAAGGACACTATCAGTTATTGACCAGGAGCTGAGGACAAGAACCTTTTGGGTCATATATAGCCTTGATAGGTCTGTTGCGACAATGATGGGGAGGCCGATTGGGCTGAGAGACGAAGCCTGCGAGTTACGAGTAAGTTACGTGCCTGCCTCGGTCTACTTTCTCTAATGCTTCAAAGCTACCAGCGGACGTGGAAGATGTCAAATTGACAGCAACTGGTATGCAGCTACGTTTAGAAACCGAGCAGCCGACCCATATGAGCAGCGCCATTCATCTTTTTAAGCTGTCGCAACTTAATTCTGAGATGAAGTACGTACTGCATAGCATCTCCGCCGAGGCACCGCCATATAGCTACCCCAATATTCCAAATATACAACAGTGGCAAACCGATATTACCGTGCGCTTAAAGGCATGGTTTGATCAAATACCCCAATTCACAGGCGATCAGATCTACATGACCCATCTATGCCAGATCAAGTATCACGGCATTATGATGCTTCTCATGCGCCCAAGCCCAGCCATACCAAACCCGTCGGTCGATTCACTCCGGTCATGCTACGAAAGTGCAGTTGCTAGCATTCGAATATATGACCAGCTTTATAAACGCGATCTCTTAGTTTACAGCTGGGTCACTGTTCATTCGTTATTCTTGAGTACGATAACAATGCTTCACTGCATTTGGACCGTACCAGAAGTAACTGCACAGATCAAATTAGATGTACTAATGGCCGATTTGAAAGCTGGGTCGAATGTCCTCAGCGCCACTGGCGAGCACTGGTTGGAAGCGAAACGAAGTAGGGATGTTTTAGACGAACTCTCGGGAACCACTGTGCGCTGGATTATAGAATCAAGAGCACGGGGTACGGAGCCCGTATCTCGCGCTGGACAGGGAAGAAGGGGTGCTGGATCTTCTGCTAACAACATTGGTGCTCCTGGCCATACGGATCGACACGAAAATCAACCAGAACAATCTCCTGGTAACCAGTCTCTCCTGAACTACGAACAGGGTCCAGAAATGGTGTTTAGTCAGCCACACGGACTGGATATCAGCCAGAATGGGCAGGACTCTGGTGTACAGCTCTATACGTCGCTGTTCGGCGAAGATAACCCGACGGATCAAGTTGATTTCACAAATCCCGCAACCGTCAACGCCTTTATGCATAGGGTATTCACAGATTTTGAGCCCGTGTACGATTTCGGACAGGACTTTGATATGGATCAAATTATGGACGGACAATTCTGATTCGTCTAATGTGGGGAGCGCGATTGTTAGATTTGTTCCATTTATCGATTAATAATCGGTCAAGTTCAGCTTAAACAGACTGTCTTAGAAAATGGGCACCATGAGCCACACCGTATATATATAACTTATACTCTGGAGGCACGGCTTCCAATACCTCCCTATGAAAGAGCTCATGAGGGTTTTTACTTGAAGTAAATAAATTAAGGGAAAAATTTAGGAATATTGGAGGTTCTACAGAAACGCAGCCTCCCCTTTTTCTTCACGGCGAGAATATAATTATGCAACGATACGACGTGTATGAGTATGCCTCACTCGAATTAACTAACCGATCCTTACGTATAATGGGTGCTGCTTGAGTATTTAATCGAGACATACCCAGAATGAGTGGTACTTGGGGAATATTAAGCGCCAAACATGGCTATTTTAAAGAGCATATACTATGATATTTTCACGGGGGACGTGATTCCTCCCCACCCGAAAAACCAGCCCAGTCAAAGCGCTTAGTAGACTCACACGCCTGGTATGCGATACTATCCAACGAAGTTGGCGCCTGGCATCAAAACCCTCCCCCTATTATTAATCAAACACAGTGCTAGATCTGGGCACTTTATTCTGCAATCTGGGGTCAGCGCCCAGAATGTAGAGTTTCTCTCAAAGAGGAGCTGGGCAGCGCAGTGCGACTGGGGCTCTTATGTAAATCTTAGTGATGCTCCACCATTGACACACCTAACCCACCCTGGGATGGTGGATCCTTTAGCATTTAAGGTATGAGATGGTACGCGCGTTTGTTGAGAAATCTCCAACAATCCCCAATGGAGCGGAGTCGAAAGTGAATAGGAAATGAGGGGTGATTCTAAGCCTTGAGGGAATCCCTGGGCTTTGAGGGATATCTTAGCCCCGACATGATGCCGTTAACCGCAAATTTAACAATGGAGTAAAACTCTATGCGTCAGACCGCTTCCTTCACAACGAGAAGGATGATGCCAACAACGGTTGTAACGTGGTATCTTACAGTGTCTGATGTTTAATCATGTTTGCTTTTTGACTCAGGGTGAAGAGTTGAAAATGGCCTTTGGCAATGTTTGAGCCGTCCTCCAGGAATATTCGGGGCAATCAGGCCGATCGACATCATCTCCAAAACCCACAGTAAAAATAGACGAGAGGTAAACTGCGAGAGTCGAAAATGCATGGAAGGTTTTCGGTAGCTGTAAACATTCTGGTATGACGCGAGATCATGAAGTAGCGGGGATTGGATTAAGTAAGGGAAAAGGGGATCAGTGGGGTATGGGGGAGGGGGTCTTGGAAGCTCGGAGGGAATACCGAGCCAAGAGAATTTCTGAAAATCGAGGAAAAAATAACAAAAAACTCCGACGGTAAGATTCGCGAAGGATTTCGCCCTACCCTTGTTTCCAACTACAGGATCGAGATAAGATGCTGACCGGGTGGCTTTGGGTTTGGACGAGGTAGGTTTAGACGAGTAGGAAGCAGCGATCACCAAAATAACATACTGGATACGGCGGTGCCAGGCTGGCATTTCTCAACGGTAGACGGCCTACTACTACTATGCATTCTTACTTCGCACAGTACGCGCAGTCTTCTGATGCGTTTACTTCCTTGATTTCTGTTAACGCGCTACGCACGCGCCGTCCATCGTCTGCGCTTGGCGGCTCCTCCCCGCTCTGGCAGTCAGATTTTGGTGGTTCTTGGGGGAGGAAATAGCGCATTTTACAGCGCTAGCATGGCCATCCCCAGACCCCAGACACAGTAGAAGTCAAGGTTCCGCGCTCTTGGTCTCGCTTTGGACTCTTCTTGGCCTCTTGGAGTCTTGGACTTTAAGAACTCCATAGCAGTTGGAACAGTTCCACCGAAGTGTGGCCGGAAAAAATGGATTGCGATCGACGGTATGTACATACGGCATCACCGGTTTATGTGGCGTACAAAAGGGGCCTTGGCCTCTTAATACTGATTATACGAAACCGGAAGGTGGTCCGACGGTCGGTGCGTGAATTGATCATATATTGAGGATGTTAGGATGAGGAAGTAAGGTTGTCAATAGGTACTTTGTAATTGGTGCGCATCATTACTGATGGTATGTACAGTTGTTCTACTCCATGAGATGAGTAGTCGCGTTCGCGTCAGTGGTGCTCCTTTTGGGACATCCAAGTCATGTCTTAGACGACATCCATACAGAACAAGACGGTATTATAGTCTACTACTGACTCGTGTTTGATGTTGGCGATAGATATTGAGTATCCTATACATCTCATGAATAAAGATCTTACAGTGCTGTGAACTGTGAGTAGACGTACTATGTACTCTAAACTCCTGCATTCCGCTGACCGAAGTTGACAGAGGGGCTACTCTGCTCTGGACTCACTGACACTAGGTTGCCCCCCACACGCGACCTATGAGAATTAAGTGCCAAGGGTTGACAAGCGGAAGGATTCATTTATGTATGTGGGGATGTTGATGGAACGGTTACAGCGATGAGCACTCTATTGAACGGTACTGCTCAAGTAGCTGCGGTATGTGCGATTAACGCGCCGGGATGTGTTCACGGGTGTTGTGTGGCGCATGAGGCTCTCGCCAGTGCCGGTTGCTATTGCCATTAACTGACGGCCCCCGCAGACGTCAATCCATCTTCCAGCCCCCGGACGAAGAGCGCGGCCGTTGATTACCGCTGTGGTTTCTACACAAGTTATCAGTCCATACCGAATACGACATATAACCAACTCTATGCCCCCGTTATGCACTTATAATGCGATGGGTTGATCTTGTTTCCAGCCAAGATAGCAGACCAACCGCCAAGTGTCAGCTTTCGAACCACTTTGAGTCAAACAGCGAAGGAATGAAAACGCCAATATTTATTTGATGGTACGAGTTGTCCGTAACAGCGTTGAATGACCCACTGGTACAGGCTGTCATGGCTACAATTGCCACAAAGCCACATGAGATGGAGCACCTACATGTACGCTCGACCCTTGCGACGGGAGTCTGGGCGAACTACTGCACCAGAAAGGTAGCAGCAGATTAGGCAATGAGTGATAGTGCAAGGGAATCCCCTTTCTCCACCACCTCCAATCCCCAGTATGCGCGATTGGCCCGATGCCTCGCCGCTCTCCACTGCCCCTCTCGCTACCGCTGGCGTTCTCTGAGACATGCCTGGCGACGTTACAGAGTTGCCCTTCTTTACCGGAAGGGGCATTCCGGTTTGTTTATCTTTCGTGCAGCAGATGACGATGGGGCGCGCTTGGTGGTTCGGTGCCCAGGAACACAATATCTCCAGCTTATTTGATTCGTTACGTATGACAGTTTGTACCCCCATGGCTGGCCTAGGGACCCCTTAGCCATACCACCTTACCATCATCCACCCATCATCTCCCTGCGGGGTGTGGGGTGCGGAGTACAGACAATGCGGAGGTCTCAGCGATAGCTTCCTTGGCGAGGCCTGCCATCACCGTATGGAAAGAAAATATTTATATATCCCAGACGTCTGTCAGTTTTTCTAGGACCTCTCAAGCAACCTACCCCGCCTTCACATTGCCCTCCCAGCAGACGAACTGAGAGACAATATGGCGCCCGAAATCGCGACGTCGAAGCCCATTCAGGACACAGCTGATGGGCCAACTTCCGAGTATGAGTGTCTTATAATTCTTGCGCTGCTGTTTACTGACACGCCCCTGCAGAGAATACAAGCGCACATCCTCTGAGGAGGGTCATCACGCTGACCATGTTAACCTGAACGCGAATCTTGAGGCGAGGTAAGCATTTTTTTATAACTTATCTATCCGAAATGATTCTCATATTAGGCTCGCGCATTGAGCACGCGAGCGCAACAGCACTCATGCTACGCCTTTGCATCTTTACTTAACTTTGATGCAAGAACTGACGAGTAATCTAGAATCCAAAATCCTCTCGCCGCAATTCCTAGGGAGACCCTTTTCCGCCAAGTCGATGCTTTTGCCGAAGAGAAGGGGCTCACTGAGCACACTGAACTCATCCGCAAGGGCGCTCTTGTGGCACAAGACCCAACAAACTACGAGGACATCGAGGGCGAGTACGCCCTCAGCCCCTTGGAAGTTGAAGACCTCCGCAATGAGGTCCTCCACAAATGGCGCCAGCCCAGAGCCCTCTACTTCACCATCATCACATGTTCGATCGGTGCTGCCGTGCAGGGTTGGGATCAAACCGGCTCCAACGGCGCAAACTTGGCCTTCCACAAAGTCTTCGGCATTGACGATACCGCGCTCCGCGATACGTTCATCGTTGGTGTTGTGAATGCTGCTCCTTATATTGCGTCCGCCTTCGTGGGATGCTGGCTCTCTGACCCGCTGAACCACTACTTTGGTCGCCGTGGCGCAATCTTCTTCTCTGCTATCTTCTGTCTCTTCCCAGTCATCGGCTCTGCATTCACGCAAACCTGGCAAGAACTCCTAGCCTGCCGCCTGCTCATGGGAATTGGTATGGGCGCCAAAGCATCTACTGTCCCCATCTACGCCGCCGAAAACAGCCCTGCTTCAATCCGTGGCGCCCTCGTCATGACATGGCAGCTGTGGACGGCCTTTGGTATCTTCGTCGGATTTGCCGCTAACCTCGCTGTGGCGAAGACGGGTGCCATCGCATGGCGCCTGCAACTCGGATCTGCCTTCATCCCAGCCGTGCCTTTGCTTATTCTCATCTACTATTGCCCCGAATCCCCCCGTTGGCTTATGAAGAAGAACCGCTACCAAAAGGCCTTCGACTCGCTGCTCAAGCTGCGCAATAACCCCCTCCAAGCCGCTCGCGACCTGTACTACATCCACAGCCAGCTCGAGATTGAGCAAATGATCATTGGCGACAGCAACTACGTCACCCGCTTCATCCAGCTCTTCACGATCCCACGAGTCCGCCGCGCGACCCTCGCGTCCTTCACCGTCATGATTGCACAGCAGATGTGCGGTATCAACATCATCGCGTTCTACTCGTCTTCAGTGTTTGAGGAGAACGGCGCCGATGCCTTCCACGCCCTCCTCGCATCCTTCGGTTTCGGTCTCGTTAACTTCGTCTTCGCCTGGCCCGCTATCTGGACTATAGACACCTTTGGTCGCCGCTCTCTCCTCCTCTTCACATTCCCCAACATGGCTTGGTGTTTGCTCGCTGCGGGACTGTGTAGTCTCATCCCCCTTGAGAATATCGCCCATCTTGCTACCGTGGCTATGTTCATCTACATCTTCGCCGCCTTCTACAGCCCCGGCGAGGGACCCGTCCCCTTCGCCTACAGTGCTGAGGTGTTCCCTCTCTCCCACCGCGAAGTCGGTATGGGCTGGGCCGTTGCTACCTGTTTCTTCTGGGCTGCTGTCCTAGGTATCACTTGGCCCACCATGGTCCAGGCCATGACCACCACTGTAAGCCTCTCTCAACCACTCCCCCGTACATCGTAAATTTTCAACCTAACTTAATCTCTCAGGGCGCATTCTGCTTTTACGCCGGTCTCAACATCGTCGCTTTCGTCATGATCTTCCTCTGGGTCCCCGAGACGAAGCAACGCACACTCGAGGAACTGGACTACATCTTCGCCGTCCCAACACGCACACACATGCACTACCAGATCACCAAGGCCCTGCCGTGGTTTTTCAACAAGTACATTATGCGCCGTGATGTTGTGCTTGAGCCGTTATACAAGTTTGATAATAACAGCCACAACGACCGTCTTGAGGAGATGAAGGCCAACGATGCGGCAAGGAAGGAGAGGAGGGAGAAGGCTGCTGCAGACCAGCTGCAGCCGTCCCCGACAGAGTCTACGGATAAGGTTATTGTGGAGACTAAGGAGTAGATAGGTGGTTGGGACTAGAGAGGATATATATTGGGGGTAGAGGGTTGGAGGAGGAGGGATGGGGGATTTCATTCACGATACCACTTTTATTAAATCACATTCGTTTCCTACACTTTCTGTTTCTAGTGACATTTTGACTATGTTTACACTTGACTGATATCTTCCGCTGGCGCCACCAAGAGAAGTCCACTGATTCCGGCGTTATATTGTGAGTGGATAAGTAATGGAGGCGCACCTTCGTTGGGACCTGGGGACTCAATTGCCGTTTTGGCTGCCGTGTAGTTGGTCTCTCTTGTCAATGCGGGTGCTTTTCTTGTTACCGCGCAACTTTTCTCGTCGCCACGCATCTGTTCTTGTCGCCACGTAGGTCACCCCACGGCATTGATGGTGCCATCATCCATTTGTTGCTGGCAGCAGCTTCTGCAATCGCTAGTACAGATCCAGTAGCCCGACCTCTCGGTATTAGCTTCTTCTTGTGAACAAGCCTTTTTCGAATTGTAGGGAGGGAGAGAAGAAGAACAAGAGGAAAGGGCGGAGGGTATGGCATATATAATCACGTATGGCGTCGACAAACGGAGCAAGCAGCACTAGTAATTCAGAACGCTCCTTGCTATCTATGCAGATGATATACACAACCCCCCCTTTTACTCCACATCCCCCCCCCTTTTTCTCCCCCAACCCCCACCTATGTCGGCGCAGGAAACTCATCCTCCAACTTCAACCTCACCAACACATTCATACTCAACAACTCCTGCACCAACAACTTCGCCGCATACGGCATCACCATCCTCGCCACCCCCCCTTTCCTACACGTCTGACACCACCCCTGGTACCCCATCAACCCACACCTCTCACAAACATCAACCTCATGCGCATCCGAACTCAACATCAACCTCTCCAACAACAACTGACTAGCTCCATACGCAATCAAACAATCTCTCTCCATCTCACCCAATCTCAACCCACCCTGTCTCGACCTACCCTCCGTGGGCTGGCGCGTCAAAATCGCCCTGGGACCCCTAGATCTCGAATGCAATTTATCCTGCACCATATGCTTAAGCTTCTGGTAGTAAATCGGCCCCATAAACACATACGCCGGCAACGCCTCCCCAGTAATCCCACTCGTCAGGAACTCCTTCCCCGCATAAGCATACCCAGCATCCACGAGTCCCTGCCCCATCTCCTCGACTTTGGAACCACCAAAACACGTCCCGTACTCGTGGGTGCCGCGGATGACGCCGGATTTCCCGGAGAGGAGCTCCAGCATCTTGCCGACTGTCATACGGGACGGGAATCCGTGGGGGTTCATGATGATGTCCGGGGTGATGCCGGTGTCGGCAAAGGGGAGGTCTTGGGCGGGCGCGATGAGCCCGACGACTCCTTTTTGTCCGTGGCGGGAGGAGAATTTGTCGCCGAGCTCGGGGCGCCGGGTTTGTCGCGTTTGCACTTTGATGACTGTGCTTTCGTTTTCGGTTTGGGAGATTAGGATTTTATCGATGTAGGCTGGGTCGGGGAGGCGGTACGACATGGATGCGTCTTTCATGTCAGAGCTGCGCCCGGAATCGGAACCGATCCCTGTTGAGGAGGTGTTGAGGGGCGTCTCCTTCTTGACGTACACGTCGCCGTTGCGGGCGATCTCGCCGACGTGCGCGAGTCCGTCGGCGCCGAGGAGCTGGTGCTTCTCGATGGGCACCGTAGCGCCGTCTGATGCGCGAACCTCGAAATCTCGGTCACCGATGCGGTCTGCGCTGCGGTTGGCGTATTTGAGGAGCTTGGTGGCGTATTTACGGAGGACCTGGCAGCGACCGAAGCCGCGGTCGAGGGAGGCGCGGTTGAGGACTAAGGCATCCTCAATATCGTATCCGGAGTAGGACATGACGGCCACGATGGCGTTTTGGCCAGCAGGTAGTTTGTCGTAGCGGATGAGCTCGATGGTGCGGGTCTTGACCATGGGAGCCTGTGGGTACACCATGAGGTAGAGGAGAGTGTCGATACGTGCGAATTGGTTGTAGGCGATTGCGCCGATGGCTTGCTTACCCATAGCACATTGGTAGGTGTTACGTGGGGACTGGTTGTGGTGGGGGTAGGGAATGAGACCCGCGACGGCGCCGAGGATGGTGAAGGGCTCGATCTCGAGATGCGTGGTTGCGGGTGTGATGGCGTTTTCGTACAGGGCGATCATGGCGTCGTTCTCTTCGTTACAGTCGATGTACTCGACGAGGCCGCGGTAGAGGAAGTCGTCGAACTCCATGGTGCCATCGCGGAGGGCTGCGAGGTGGTGGTCTTTTATCCGCGGTATGCCGTTTGTGACGATGATAAGGGGCCGACAGATGCGGCCCTCGTCGGTGGCGATGTGGACGGAGCTTGTGTGGTGGTTGATGTAACAACTCACGAACTCAGATACACGACCCGTACGACGGAAGGTCTTGAAGCCCGCCAGGAAAGCCTTTGGTTTCCTGGTCAAGGCAAGAGGCGTACCGTTGATAAAGATAACATAAGCACCATCGTCGTAAATCTCCTTTCCGCTCATAGACACAATATCCTCAGCACCAAGAACAAAGACCAGTTTGCGCACAGGCTCCTCATCATCGTTGGTAGTAATATGCGTCATGAGCGCCAAATTCTTAACAAGACCACAAGCCTCACCTTCAGGCGTATCAGACGGACACAGCATACCAAACTGCGAAGGCTGCAGCGCACGCGGACCAGACACCTTGCGCGTCTTCTCGAACTGCGAACTAATACGCGTCATCATGCCCAAGGCGGCGATATAACTCAACCGACTCAGCACATGCGTCACACCCGCGCGCTCCATCTTGAAACGCTTCAAACTCCAGTTACCCGTCGAGATAGCGCGGTTCATGCCCTGCGTGATGTAGTTGCCATGAGACTGCATGTGCTGGTAGGCGTCGAACTCGTTGGTGCGGTTCGGCTTCTTGAGCACCTTGTCGATGTTCATCTTGAGGTCCGAGTTGAACTTCTTGAACAGATCCTCGAAGAGGAGAGATAGCAGCTGACCTGCAAGTTCGAGACGCTTGTTACCGACGTAATCGCGGTCGTCTACGAGTTTGGGGTCGTGCATCGCCATCAGCACACGTCGAACCATGAAGCACACGTATAGCGCCTTGGGTCTGAAATCCAGGCCCACGACGGGAACGTGGGTGATAACGATATTCGCCAATGCCTCCAGCCCATCCTGTGCGAAGTTTCGCCGTTGCGGTTGCCCGAACCTGCTCTTCCCCATCTTAACCCTTCCTCCAATCCACTCCAGCGCCTGCTGCTGCGAGAAGATACCCAGCTTAGCCGCCTCCTCGAAGTTGACAGCAAAGTCATCCTGGTACGTCGCATCCGTTCCCGCAACAAGCAGCAACATCTCGTGATCAGACTGCACACCCATAGCCTTCAGTGCAATGACAATCGGCACCGCCTCAGTGAGTACGTTATGCTGCAGATATATCCTCTCCTTCTTCAACACCACATAACTCTTCGACTTCCTCTCATGCGTCGAACTCGTCACCGACGCCGAAACCATCGACTTTTTCGCATCTGTCTCCACAATCACTCGATTCTTGCTCAATTGCTCCTGCACCAAAATAACCTTCTCCGTACCGTTAACGATAAAGTATCCTCCTGGATCCAAGGCGCACTCGTTCATGTATGCGAGTTGCCCGTCGTTGCGCCCTGTTAGGCGGCACTTGGAACTCTTAAGCATGATGGGCATGCGCCCGATGGGGATGCCGCGGCGAGCGACAATGCGTTTTCCGCGCACGTACTTTATGTCCACGAAGATGGGGGCGGCGTAAGTGAGGTCGCGGAGACGGCACTCGTTAGGTGTGACATCGTTGAGGGGTTTGCGGTCATCGTAGTCGAGGCGTTCTGGGGCGCCAACACGAATGTCTGTGTATCTATGAGAGAATCAAAGTTAGTGGCCTGCAATAGTATTCCCCGGGAAGTGGAAGGAGAGACGTACTCAAGCCAGAAGGTATTATCCACATCACTCCTAACGAACTTATTCGCCTTCAAAATATCCTTAATCTCATGATCGACAAAATAATTAAACGAGTCGATATGCTGCTTCACCAACCCCTTCACCTTCAAAAAGGCCGGAAGCAAATTCCACTTATCCTGTTGTAAAACACCCCATCATCAGCAACCATCATCATCATCGTCTAAAAAACCCCATTTTCGAGAAGAGCACATACCTTCGCCGTATCAATCGGATCCGTCAAGCTCTTCCCCCCATAAAACGGCTCCAACAGCGCCTCAAATCCCTACATTTCACCATTTGTCAGCCATTCATCCTCCCCAATTTGGAGGGGGCAACCAGTCATCACCGCCAGTGCAAACATACATCATTCCCCACCGGCCTCTGGGCCTCCGCCCTCTCCCTCCTCGCCGCCTTCTTCCTCCCCTCCTCCGTACTCAGATCAAACTCCTCCCTTATCTTCTCAACCTGTTCACCCGTTAGCCCCCCTCCCTCTGACTCCTTGCGCGGGGCATCATCACGCACCTCGGGCGCCGGCGGCACAGCCGCTGCAGCCGGGGCAGCAGCAGCAGCGCGTTTCCTCGGAGGCATATAGAAGCCTTATGTATTTCGTCTCTCGAGTGGGGGGTATATGCTACCTAACGTCGCGGCGCATGGTTGTGTGGTTTCGGAGGCGTGGGTTGGCGGAGTTTGACGGGCTGTGAGTGGTTTTGTCGCCCACCATTGGGAAAAGTTGAGGTGAAGCTTGCTGATGGGGCTAAGATAAGATAAGAGATAGGTGGGTGGTGGTGGTGGTACACGCATGTGGAAAAAGGTACGGAGGTACGGGGTGGGATGGAGGTAGCCGGAACGGAGAATCTTTGTTCAGAAAGAAGGCGCTGAGGCTGTAAGGCAGCAGGGAGATGGGATGGGGGTACTAACGCGATACAGACTAGCGTCAATGGGCATTGCGAGGGAGGCAAAGGCGCGTATAGGATTGGTTGGGCGGCTTGCTCACCGCCTCCTGTGTTGAGACCCCGCCTGGCAAGTGGGATGAGAGATGGTGCAGGAGCGACCCCACGTCGACGGCGGCTTGGCTGGTTCGGGTGTATGGTTACTTGATGAGGGAGGTGGGTGGGATGGAGGGGTTGGGATGCAGGTTGGTATCGCTAGGAGCGGGGTATGAGATACGATGGATGGATGAGAGGGGAGCTGCGAAGTGCCGTCGGTGAGAGGGTAGAGGGGAGACGGGAGAGGGAGGAGGGAGGAGAGGGTGGTACTGAGGGCAGAGAGAGGGGGCTGACAATATTCGAGATACTGGTTCGCAGCTGTGTATGTGTGTTGTGCCGGTGAGAGACAGATGCGAGACAGCTGAGGGGGGGTAATACAACATCCATCATCTCGTCACTACATCCCACTCGTCCACGCCTCAACCTGCAGCCAGAGCCGCAGCGCACATACAGATCACCCCTCTTCATCCCCCCATCGAGACAGACGTGCTGTGTGCGCTTGCGCGAAGCAAGGAAAGCCAGCTGTGGGGAGCGTTGCGCAGCGGAGCTGCACAGCGCACCGCGGGGTCTATCCATCCCATGTCTGAGTCCTTGCGCCGGCGTGCTGCACGTATGCATGAGTCCACATAGGGTAGGGCAGGGCAGGGCGAGGCAGGGAATCGGATGTCTTGTGGTCTGCGAGGGAGATCTCGTGGGGGTGTCGACGGGGTAATGTGACTTACTGCGAGGAACGAGAGGTATATGTATGAGAGAGCAACAGGAAGGTTTAAGTATGCACCCTCCCTCCTCGCTCCCACCTCGCTCCCTCTATCTGTGTTGTGTTGTGTTGTGTGTCTTGCATCATCGCGGCGCTGATTGCGTCCGTCACTTGCATCACAGGGGCGCGGCGGCTGCGGCGTGGCGGAACGGAAGGGGTCGCGTAGGGTTTCCGGCGTGGGTGGTTGGTGATTGGACATCTCTGTCCGTTTCGGGGTATGGTTCGCGATGGGAGGGGTTCAGAGGTGCTTTCTGCGGGTGCATATGGGACGAACAGACAGCCAGCCAGCCAGACAACCAGGCAGACAAGACAAGACAGGACAGACTCAGTTTACCTAGGTAAGTAAGCAGGCGGGGGGAGAAAAAAAAAACGTACGAGCGACGGCGTTTAGAGTTCCTGATGCGTTTCAGATGCACCGCTATCTCTCGCACAGGCCGCCGGCGGGTGCAGCGCAACGTAGCTTCTTTCTTCTTCTTCTTCTTCTCCTTCTTTGACGGGGCGGGCGGGGGTGATCGGGCCTAAAGTGTGAAGGTAGGGTGCTCTAGTGCGTTGGGTAAATGGGTCAATTCCTCGTCTCATCGCCCAAGCGAACAAAACAATGGGTTGT
Source organism: Pseudogymnoascus verrucosus (assembly GCF_001662655.1). Lineage (NCBI taxonomy): Eukaryota > Fungi > Ascomycota > Leotiomycetes > Thelebolales > Thelebolaceae > Pseudogymnoascus > Pseudogymnoascus verrucosus. The sequence goes on from NW_017263664.1 coordinate 565,028, forward strand.
CCCGCTCCGTCGTCCGTCCATTCCTACGAGCAACGGTGGGTAAGTAGGTAAGCCTGGGGAAGCGTGGGATGGGATAGATGGGGGTTTGAAGGTAATATATGTGTCGAGGTAATATAATATATATAATATAGAGGAATTGGATTGACACGGGGGTGAGGTTTGTGAGTTGCACGAGTCAGAAGCATGCAGTATGGCGTGGGTTGACAGCTTGGCTGGGCGGGCGGCGGTTGTAGCGGTTGTATCCGTGGATTGGTGTACCTGATTTTGAACAACGCAGAGGATGTCTTGAAGGGAGAGACAGAGACAGAGACAGCAAGGTGGACGAAGGATCCTTTTGAATCGATATATTTCTGGGATCTGTCGGCGGTTTATATCAGATCCGAGTCTCAACAATGCGCGTATCGTATAGCCTAGGCCGCACGGTTGTATTGTGGATGTAGTGGAACCGCAACAGCGAAGCAAAAAATGGCCTGAGAGAAGTGACTTTGCAGTCTCGTACTCGTCCCATTGGCGCCGAAGAGACGATGGATCCCCCACCCCCTTGTTACTGTAGCCCCTGACGGGTCGGCGCCTGTTGCCCACCCACCACTGTGTGCCCACCGCTCAATTGAACCCAATGGAACCATTTCAACCTTTTTGTCAGCCAGAAGAGTACAGAACGGATGGGCTTGATGGCCATACAAATATAGGTGGAGTGGCCGAGGGGCGGCTAGAGAGAAAGTATTTGTGTGTAAGCAGAGCAAAGTCGTGTCGACAGCGGCGGTGGAGTGAGCGCTATCTGCTGCTTAGTTAGTTACTACTCTAGCAAAGCGTACGATGCGGTGAAGAGAAGCCGCCGCTGCCCATACTGCTGTAACCTCTCCCTCTCCCTCGTGCCTCGTCCGATTTTGGGCGTGGAGAGTGTGCCCAACGGCGCTGGGTATATACTAAGAGTTACTACTAGAGTTACTACTAGAATTACTAGAGTTAGTAGAGTACAGATCCCCAGACTACCATCAAAAAGGTAACTTAGAGCGTGATTTGCGTGGTGTGGTACATGTGAGTGGTGGTTGTCGTGGTGTTTTAGTGGTGTGGTAGAGGTATGGCCAGCGTATGTTCAACTGATCCTCGAGGTACCATCTGTGGTACTTTCCGGGATTGTAGTTTTCGTGCTTCTCCCAGCACTGTCGAGACACCACCCCCGAGTACCCTCATTATACCAACCCGCGTACTCCCCAACCTCACCGGCCATACCCTACACATACCTGCTGCACAATCACAATCCCACATAATAATCATACTCTCAAACCTTCAATATATCTTCAATTCCTCCTCTTTAGGACTCACATTTTGTGTGTCGACACCCTCCCACCGCCCTTCCCTCTTCCCCCTTCCCATTCCGTGGCCCACTACTGGAGCTTTGCCGAAGGCGGATCCCCAGAAACAGGGGTCCACGATCAACGACCTCTGCACCACACCCAACGTCCACACACGCACAACCTCTCCGACTCGATCCTCCTCTCTCTTTACCTCCCACCTCTCACCTCTCTCTCTCTCTCTCGTTCCCGCCTTCTTCACCTCTATCTCTCGTTGTTCTATTTCCTTGGGGAGAGATTGGACGTCTTCCGTTTGCGACGCCTGGCTCTCCAGGTTGTAAGGGCTCGCGGCAAGACAGTGTAGGAGTCTTTTTTTGTATAACTGTGAGTTGTCCCCTCCCCCAAACCCACCAACCTATCCCAGCACCATCTCCTCTTCTCCCTCCTCTCGCGCATTCTCCGCTCCCCTCGCAGCTCGCCCCAGCCTCACCGCGCCTCCCTCCCTGAACCCGAAAGAAGCTGACACATGTCCCGTGGCCAGTATTGTAGCAATTCCCCAGCATGGCATTTTCGAACAGCACGAGCGAGCGGATGGACGAGCTGCGCTTCCGACAATCGGTGCGCGGCAGCATCAGTGGCGGCGTCAGCGGCAGTGAGCAGCCCCTCCTTGGCCTCGTGTCACCACCGCGCAATGGCGGCAGCCGTCTGCCTCCCCCGCTGTCCGCGTCGGCCTCGGCGCAGGACGGTCGCGGTTTCACGCTCACGAGGCGCTTCACAACGGACTCGGGGAGAGTGCCCACGCTGCACTCTATTACCGGACAGAGAGGAGTGCAGGATGGGCAGGAGTATGTGCCTTCGGTAAGCTGGTCCCTGTCCCTTGAGCGTGAGAGAGCGTGAGGAGTCGTGCGTGGTTGGGTGGTGGTTTCTTTATCCGATTGCGAGCTGCGGCTGGGGAGGGCTGCGGCTGGTGATGATCCCCGTCGCGGCTTGAATCGATTCCTGAGGCGCCTTTTTGCTAACTTCTGTTGTTTAGAACTACCATAAAGTTCAGCTCGTAAGCTTCACCCACCGCGTTTTTCCCTTCAACTCCCACACAACAAAACATCCACATCCACTCCATACCTTCCACAAACACATTAGCTTTTGAATACTCTGCAGAGAACATCAATCTAGACTCACCACGTCTGTGCTGAGCTCTCCAGCTGACCCTCAACGTAGCTAGAGAAGAAGAAACTAGAATACGAGCGTCTCCGCGAACAGAAACGCCGTTTTGAGGCTGAGATGCAAATCTTGGACCTCCAGCAGCGCCAAGAAGAACAAGAACTCCGACAGATGCAAGAGGACCTCGGGCGCCACCACAACTCGCACAACACCAACGGCGGCCACCAGTCCGAACCTACCACTCCCCCCGAATACCGCGAGACCAGCTCAGGCTTCCCGACAGTCTTCTCCCGCCCGAATCGTTACTCCACATCTAGCTTGACCTCGCCGATTGGAGGACTGTATAACCGTCCTGGCCGCTCTGCTAGCCAGCTTACTTCGCCGCACAACGGATTGATTTCTTCGCGATACACCATGGATGAGAACGCTATCATCATGTCGAACTCCACGTCGAGACGCAATAGCGAGGATGATGATAAAGAGCAGGCTGTGAGACAGGATCCGAGCAGCCACAGGTCTTCGAACCAGTAAGTTCACTTTCTTCTTACTTTGAATGCTGTTTGTTGTTGTGTTTTTGTCAGTTGCACCTTTGTGTTGTTCACTGGTGGGGTGGAAGTGGAACCTTAGCATTGTGGTTCTTTTGTTGAGAGGGGCCTCACATTGTGCTTGTTCTGAGGCCCCCTCCCCCTCATAGCCCTCAGGCAGCCGCTCGTCGATGCTATATCACCCTCCCCCTTTCAACTTTTCACATACTTGCCCGATCTTGATCACAACACCAACTTTCTACAATTGCTTTGGCTTTCTGCTGCAGACAACAGACAGCTACTTTTACACAACTTCACACAGACAATTATAGATCTTGCAAATCTTTATTTGACTTGTTGCTATCGATCTTATACTTAACAATTCAGTTACAAAAACCAATATCACCACATCATAGAAGCTAACACCATGGCTAGCCACAACAGATACTCAATGCCTGTGACCAAGTCACGCAATGGCATTCAGGATATGCTCTCGCTCGACCAGACCAACACCACCCGCTTCCTTTTCGGCGACGAGGATGCCGGAGGACCAATGGACTCCAAGAACTACCTCCAGATGCACGCAACTGATGAGAACTTCCCGATCCTAGTTCGTGGAGAGCACCCCCAGAATGTAAGTCCCCTGATCGATCTACCACTGCAAACGGTGCTCACCGCCTCCTGCAGTTATCCACCTCATCCGCTGCCCTTGACCTAGCCTCTGGCCAATCCACCACCACGGAATCTACTGGCTGGTCGTCGTTTGGACGACACCGCGCGGGCCAACAGAGCTTGCCTACCAACCATATAAGCCAGACCTCCTCCAACCAGAACGGCAACTCCAGCACGATGAACGGCTCTACTTCGCAGAGCTCGACCCCTCTTGAGTCGCCACTGAAGGTCCGCACCCCCAACCGTTACTCCCAGGATCTGAAGTACTTCGGCGATCAGGACAAGTCCCAGGTGACCTCACCAACCAGCCAGGTCCAGATGACTCCTCCCAAGCTTCAGACCTCCTACTCCGCCAACGATGTGCCAACCATGAAGTCGAACGGCGGCAACGCTGTTGGCAGCACCCCTCAAAAGACGCAGTCCCACGCTCAGCAGCACTTCCACAACCACAATGCCAGCTTGGGCCGCATTCCTCCCAACGCCGTCAACAACAGACAGGGTCGTGAGGTCAACAGTGGTGAATCTACTCCAGTCCGCGAGGCCACAAACGGCGGTTACCAGTCCATCCAGTCTGCACTCCAGGCCAGTGCTCCTCCATTCGGACCTTCCGTCACCCAGAGCTCTGTGCCTCTCAATCAGCCGGCTGTCACTCAGGCTGGAGCCAACCCATACGGCATGCAATACTACAACAACCAGTACAACATGCCAATGATGGCTATGGCGATGCAGAACATGCAGATCGGACAGCAGGCATACCCCCAGAGTGCATATGGCGATTATGGAGTTCCACCGGCGTACCAGAACAATGCTCCACGTGATAGTCAGGCTAGGGTTATCCAACAGCGTCGCCAGAATGATGGTGAGGGTGAGTTTCAGTGTCCGATCTCGATCTCAAGTGATGTACTGACAATATTTTAGCTATGAACAGATTCGCCAATGTTGCCTTGGAGTCCCTTGGTGGTGAGATCTACAGTCTGTGCAAGGACCAGCATGGATGCCGCTTCCTCCAGAAGAAGCTCGAGGAGCGCAACGCCGAGCAGATCCACATGATCTGGCTTGAGACCAACCAGCACGTCGTAGAGCTGATGACCGATCCCTTCGGCAACTACCTCTGCCAGAAGCTACTGGAGTTCTGCAACGACGAAGAGCGCACCGTGCTCATCGAGAACGCCTCCCAGGACCTTGTTCGCATTGCACTGAACCAGCACGGCACACGCGCCCTCCAGAAGATGATTGAGTTCATCTCCACCGCTGGCCAGATCCAGACCATCATCGAGGCCCTGCGCTACCAAGTCGTCGAGCTGATCCAGGACCTCAACGGCAACCACGTCATCCAGAAGTGCCTCAACAAGCTATCCCCACTCGACGCGCAGTTCATCTTCGACGCCGTCGGACGCCACTGCGTCGACGTCGGCACGCACCGCCACGGCTGCTGCGTCCTCCAGCGCTGCATCGACCACGCCAGCGGCGAGCAAAAGGCCTGGCTCATCCGCCAAATCTCCAACAACGCATTCACCCTCGTCCAAGACCCCTTCGGCAACTACGTCGTGCAATACATCCTCGACCTCAACGAGCCCGTCTTCACCGAGCCCCTCGTCGCCATGTTCGCCGGCCGCGTCGGCCAGCTCTCCCGCCAGAAGTTCTCCAGCAACGTCATCGAGAAGTGCCTCCGCTGCGCCCAGGAGCCAAGCAAGGACATGCTCATCGAGGAAATGCTCGCCACCCCCGCCGACCTCGAGCGTCTCCTCCGCGACTCCTTCGCAAACTACGTCGTACAGACTGCTCTCGACTACGCCAACCCGGCCATGAAAACCCGTCTCGTCGACGCAATCCGCCCCATCCTCCCACAGATCCGCACCACGCCCTACGGTCGCCGCATCCAAGCCAAGCTCCAAGGAGCTGAGGGCCGTCCAGCTATCGCCACCAATGGTTCCGCCACGGGCGCTGCGCAGACCACCGAGACGCCCGCGCAGCAGCAGCAGCTCCCCCTTCGTCAGCTGCACGCGCGCTCCCTGTCCAACGCTAGCGCAACGGCGTTTGCGAATGGCAATGCGGCTGGTGCATATGGAGCTGCGGGATTCGCGGCTTCTACCAGGGCGCCAGTTACGGTGTTCCCGAGCAGCACGCAGATTGCTACTGCTGGGATTTCGGCTCAGGGATATGCGGGGCCACCACCACCACCGCAGCAGCAGCAGCAGGGTAATGGGTATCCATACGGTCGCGGCAATGGCGCGCAGGGTGCACAGGCTGCGCAGGTTGCTCAGCAGCCACAGCAGCAGCAGGGTGTTCAGCAGCAGCAGGGGAACTACTTCTAGATGTTCGGCTCCGGTGACTCAAATCAATCAAGATATCGACGATTTTCTTCTTCTTCTTCAGCAAAAAAAAAACTTGTAACGGTACGAGCGCACATGCATTACTCTCCCCGCCGCGGCCAATGACGACTTCGGTCTACTTTTTTTTTCAGTTCTCGGCGACCAGGGGGGTTTTTACATTATCACGATTTTCACGAACGAACGGACGGACGGACGAAAAAAGACATTGTTACACTAGTTCCCCTTACTACACTACTACCACACGAACCACGCTCATCTTCGGAAAGCTCAGAGCGACAGACACAGCGGATAGAATTGGCTACATCCAACTTTCCCATTAGCCAGCCGCCCTCATTCGAGCTTCCTTCTCCTCCTCATTCTTCTGTACCATAACCTCTGCCGCCGCACCCACCCCTCGAGGAGAATCCGCTACAGCGCGCGCGCACATGCACAACCTTACCCACCTACCTACCAACCCGGTCTCTCAACAACGATAATGACCCTCACTGTACAACGGGGTGCCTTTACAACTTGGCCCTTTACCTCTTCGGTTCGAGAACGAAAAGAAAAATTAGAAACGGATATGGGACAGCACAGCGCGGCAAAGATGGCAGCGAAAGATTGGGGATGGGATGTTGTGGATTTGATGGGCGGTTGGTTCCAAATTAAAAACTACCACCATACACCACTCCACTACTACCGGCTCCCAAAATTATTTTCCTTGGTTCTATCTACTCTTTTCCTTTGGTATCTTCGTGGTTTTTTTCGCATATTTTGTTGTTTTGTTAGTGAGATCTGTTTCCGGCGTGCAGAAGCTGCGGAATTACTTTTTCGATTTTGAGATATTGCGAGCATGAATGGATGGATGGATGGATGGATCTCTGGCTTTCCGATTCTTCGACATCGACCTCAGCAACCTCACCGTCACCGCGCGACACTACACCGCACAAGAACCGATGGATGGATGGATGGATCGTATTGGACTTCAGGATGCCCATTTCTGTCTTCCCTCCGAGAGGAGACACATTTTACAGCTGTTGTTTTAGCATTATTATGGATTACTACTCTTTTTTTTTCTCCTTCTTCTTCTACTCTTGTTCTTTGTTTTCCTGCTTTTGTTGTTTTTTTATCGCGCTGTTTTTTTGATGGGAGTGGGGGGCGATCTTTTAGGGGGGGTTGTATCTGTGATGATGTGATGGGGGAGGTGGGGTGACGCAGGGAGGGATGGGGGGGTGGATGGATAGGTGGATGGTGGATGGTGGATAGGGAGAGTGTACGTAGAATGAGAATTGAGAGGGTTTATGAATTTGAGTGTCTTGAGTGAGTGAGTGAGTGGTTTGTGTATTTGCTGAGCTTGTGGGTTTGTGTATGTGTGGTGAGGTTTCTGTAATGCATCATCAACCATCCCCTGTCCTCCATTGCAATCAGCCTACAGGATATAAAGGAGGCAGTGTCAACAAGCCCCCTGCCATGCCATGAAGAAAGAGCTTCTTATAATCGTTTATACCTAAAGAGGCTTGGGTATCTCTGTCGGAAATAGTCGTCGAATACATTTTATAATATCGGTGATGATATATCTATCTCGGGACTTAAAAATTAAAAAATTAAAAATATGAAAAAAATCAAATACTTCCATTTGATATCTTCTACTAATATTTATCAATGCAAGACACAAAGAGAATCAAGCCAATCTCACAAGCTTCTTACACGAACCTGCCTTCTCCCAAGCACCGCTATGAATTTGACCAACGGCCAGACGTACAAAATAGCCCTCTCTCCGCTCAACCAACATGACATTCAATGCCCAGTCCTCCGTGGGAACAAAGAAATTCGTATCAAACACCGCCCGATAGTACTCTTGGCTTCCCGGATACTCCGTCGGTAGACTATCCAAGCTAGCTTCTATATCTGCATCAGTTACAACGTCTTGATAGCAGCGTGAAAGGAGGATGAGCTCGTATTTTGAGATATCGCCGATGTTAACCTGCAACGACTCGTCCCCGGCGAGAGTGCCGCAATGATGGTTTTCTGTATCGTATATCCATATTTTGTTAAATGTTTCAAGCCAACTCAGTGAGGAAACGGTATAGCCGCTGTCTTCGGGAAGTGTTTTCTCAGAGGAGATACAGAGTTTTCCGAGTTGGATTGCTTCTGCCCAGAAACGTATCACGGGCACATCTGGAAGGGAATCTTCAGATATCCCATGATCTCTCGTAGTAATTTTCTCCGAAGAGAGAGATGTCAGAGAAGTTGCCGGAGGTTGATGGTCAAGAATATCATGTTCGGGGGTTAGATTTATGCTGCGCCACCCAGTCTTATCCTTGACTGCGAAATCTTCCACTTTACTCTTAAACCGAATATCTTTACCAGCATAGCTGCAATTCGCCAAGCGTCCCAATAAATGTTGCCTTCCCAAGCCGACCAGCACCAGCTAGGAAGTTTATCAAAACTAGACCCTTCTTCATCTGGATTAAGCCTGAATCGCGGCCGACAACTAGCCATCGGCCGCCAAAGCAATGCTAAGCCAAATTCTTGTTCAGGAAGAGCGCTGATGAATTTCAATCCGTGGAGTTCTTGTAGCGCTGACATAATGCCAGAGAATGAGTTCAGTATATCGGAGTGGTATGAAAGCTGCCTCCCACAATATGATTTTACCAGTCCTTCATATATATTGAAAACTGGGCTGTAGGCTGCATCTGTAGCCCAAACCTCTCGCTCTAATGGGTTTACGGCCCCAGAGGCAATCCTAGTGCTCCTTGAATACTCTCCGTAGATGTCCTCGCAACAAATGCAAGAACGACATTGGAAATGTATTTGAGCTTCGGTAAAGTACAACAGTCTCCGGGAGAGAATTCTTTCTTGAAACGTCCAAGCACGAGACTCCCAGCATGATGCATCGAGAAGTCCAGACAGTTCAGGGGATTTTGCAACCAGATTGAGGCCGTGAATAGTTTCGGAGTATTGAACGACGGTTCGTAGAGTAGTGCCTATCCCAGGTAGGCCAGTGTTGGCATTGTCGCCTGCAAGAGCAACAATAGTCAAAGTCGCACAACCATAGATTTTATCCATCTGAGAGATCTGAGTTTGCTTGTCCTCGCCATCTTGTACTATGCACAACGCATCCACCCAGAGATACTTCTCGCCGAATCCCGACACCACCTATCCTGCATAAGGCGCAGTGTTTCCTCTTCAAGATGTCCTGGAATTCTCCTAACCTCACTGTTGCCACCCACGAATCTTGGAATAAGTATGGCCTTAAATCGATATCCCTACAGACAATGCATAATTCGTCTAGCTGCTGCTCCCCATCGTGCTGGTCCTCCAATAGCGTATGATTTTTCAACATTGTTAAAGTCGAGATTCTAGGACAAAGATTGTAAATGGTAATTCTCAAAATCGGTATTTGGCAATTTCTTTAATCTGGGAAGCGGGGATGTAAATTGTGTGTTGCCTAGTAATGGGCTAATTAGAGAATTCAATTAGGGCACGGAATGCCCAAGGCTGGCTGCAACGCCACGTAAGGACTTATCCCTGTAGGTACAGGATACGGCTTTTTAGAGAGACCCAAGGCAGATTTCGGAATCGACTAACCATTTCTCTTTTTTAAGCGCTCTTAGGTTATGTTATATATGTTCCGGCCCAACCGTCAGATCGGCCAGCTCGCGAGCT
>NW_017263665.1:0-6517 GCF_001662655.1 Pseudogymnoascus verrucosus
GACGCCACTATATAAGTAGATAGATAGTTCTTAGATAGGAGCTTCGTGCTCAACTCAATATAGTATTTGTTATATACTATAACGTGTTTTACGAAAGCCTTTGTGTCTGATCCCCTGCCTCCTCTGTTAAGTAAACTAACGCAACGAAACCTCTATGAGTCTTATAGTTTAAGACCTAGCGTTACACTTTGAGCACCACTTCTACGAGGTACCGGCTCATACACAAAGCAACATGGCTAGAAACGATTTAGCATCTAACGTGGGGTCGAAGGGCAAGGCAGCTGTCGAGCCTGTCCCATCACCTACCACTACGCCTGCGCCCAGGGGACCACACCCCTCGGACAAACTCAAGATTGCATTCCCAGACACCTTCAATGGGGACCGCAAGAAGCTTAAGAGCTTCCTCATCTAGACGGAACTCTAGATGGCCTTTAACGCTAAGCACTTCGCCTTTGAAGTACAGCAAGTCCTATGGGCAGTGGCCCTCCTAAGGGGCTCCGCCTCCGACTGGATTGCTAATTACCTGACGGACTACATGAGCCACCGAGCGGCTGACGGAAGAGTCACCACGACGGCTAACCAAGGCACCAAGGATATCTTCATCACTTGGGCTGGCTTCGTTAAGCAACTCAAGGCGAACTTCGGGGACGTTGACGAAAGAAGAAACGTAGTGCGAGCCCTCGAGGCCCTCAAGCAGAGGGGGTCGGCGGTCACATATACTGCTGAGTTCTAGCAGCATGCCCCCCTTACTAGTTGGGGAGACGAGGCTATATGCGACCGATACTACAAGGGGCTGAAGGATCATGTGAAGGACGAAATCTCCCGGTCGGACAAACCAGATGACCTTAAAGAATTAATTGAGATGGCCTAGAAGATTGACAATCGTTACTACGAACGCCAACTCGAAAGGAAGGGAGGAACAACTAGCCACCAATGGACCTAGAAGCGGAGAACTTAGAAGAGTCATTGGCCTCAGCCCATGGAGCTCGACGCTACGTTCAAGCCTAGTAGGAGACCCCGTAACCCAAACAAAGAGCGACAGCTTAAGGAACGGTTGTGTTTTAATTGCAACAAGCCGGGCCACATGGCCCGAGACTGCAAGCAACCTAAGAAAGGGAACGGAGGACATAAGAAATTCGGGAGACAACTTAACGCCACTTAGAAGGGGTAGTTAAACGCCACGTTCGTGAACAAACCCGACTAGGGGATCACGGGCGATAGCACCCTGGAAGGAGAGAGCTCGGGCGACGAAGATCTCAACGACTTCGACGCATCGCTCGAGAAGGAGAACGAACTCCTAAACAGGGGATTAACGGAATCCTAGAAACTCCGGCTAAAGGAGTTTGAAGAAGACGCGAAGGAGATTGCATTCAAGGAGAATCTACCAGGAGTGGTCGACGTCTACAGACAGGCCATGCTCCAAAAGGGAACTCCACGAGCGATTCCCATACCACTACCCCTAACGGGATGGTTGGGTACTCGACAGGACTGGGAAGTTGCAGTTCGCGCCATGAGGTGTCGCCCTAGGTACCCGCAAGGGAGGGAGCCCTAAGGAGCGAACCACACCTCTAAAGAAGCCACTATGTGGTTGAAATACAAGCTTGCGGAATATGACGCGCAAGACGAACAGCAGGATGACACTTAGGGACCTGAACCCTAGGAACTGCGAGCAGACCAAGCTGCTATGGACTACGAACCCACCGAAGGAGACGTAGAAAGGTTACGTGTAACCATGGAGAAATCCGAGCTCGCAGGCAAGACAAAGGAGGAACAGGAATTGACAAAGTTAGATGCATTAAGGATTGATTACCCCTAGCACCCATATATATTCTAGGAACACTGCAAGTACGATGACTGCAAGAGTCACTTATGGAAAAAGACCTAGTATCGACTATTTCCGAAAATCGCACCTCAGGTCTACTTTACGGATATAGACCAAATTCATGCCCTTAGACGAAGTCAGTCTGAAGGAGAACTACCGTTGAAGAAACAACAACCGGTATACGAGAAATACCCGCACCTACTAGATGAAGCAGAAGGATGGGGAGGACAATCTTCCTAAGGACCGCCCATAGAGGATGATGAACATCACTATTACTCCTCGGACGAGTCAAAAAACTAGGAGTCCTCGACGGTAGGCCACCGGCGAGTGACAAAGAGAGGCCTAGTACAAAGCAGCTGTGCGCCACGGGAGGCAGCATGCAGCTATATGTGGTCGCTAAGATACAACAGCGACACCTCCGAGCCATGATTGACTTAGGAGCAACGGGCAACTTTATGACAAAGAAAGTAGCAGACACTCAAGGTTTTAAGACGCAATTGAAAACCGATCCTTACCCGTTAATGGTCGTGGATAGAGAGCCCATCTCGACTAACAAGGGGATGGTGACCCACGAGACGGTCCCATTAGAAATGGTCATGCTACGCGGACACAAGGAAACGATCTAATTTGACATTGTACACATGGACAACCATGCATGTATCCTTAGTGTGCTGTGGCTCAAGAAACACAACCCCCAGATCGACTGGTGGAACGAGAAAGTTGTGATGAGCTAGTGCGCGTGTGAACAACGAACGGACACGCCACAACGGGAGAAACCATCCTAGGGCTGACGCGAGGTGTGTGCGACCTCTATAGAGCCCAGTGACCTAGCCTAGGCACCCTCACTGACGAGTATACCGGTGGAGTATAAGGAATACGAGCAGCTATTCTAGGAAGGCCCCAAGAACGAGGCGCTTCCTAAGCACCAACCATGGGATCATGTGATACCCTTAGAAGAAGGGAAGAGTCCACCGTTCGGACCAATATACCAGATGTTAGCAGATGAGCTAAAACTGCTGAAGGAATACATTGACGATAACCTTAAGAAAGGATTTATCAGACCATCCAAATCTCCTGCAGGAAGCCTGATGTTATGGGTTCCTAAGAAGGATGGGAGCAAACGACCCTACGTGGACTATCAAGCATTGAACAACATAACGATAAAGGATCGATACGCCTTACCGTTAATCAATGAGTTACACGATAGATTCTAAGGAGCCAAGATCTTCACTAAGCTAGATCTGCGTGGCGCGTACAACCTGATCCGGATAGCCGACGGCGAGGAGTGGAAAACAGCATTCCGCACCCGCTATGGCTTATTCGAATATCAAGTCATGCCCTTTAGGCTGACCAACGCCCCTGCATCTATGCAACGCTTAATGAATGACGCTTTGCACGAATATCTAGACATATTCACCATCGTTTACTTAGACGATATACTGGTATACTCAGCAAACAAGGACGAACATGCTCGGCATGTCAAGCTCGTCCTCTAGAAGCTAAAGGAATACAACCTACTGTTGAAGCCAGAGAAATGTGAGTTCTATAAAAACCAAGTCGAATTCTTAGGCTACATTATCGGAACGCACGGCATCAAGATGGACTAAGCAAAGGTCACGGTAGTGTTGGAATGGCCAACACCAACCACGGTTAAGGAAGTACAAGCCTTCTTAGGCTTCGCCAACTTCTACCGTCAGTTCATTACGGGATATTCTAAGGTAGCTCAACCACTCACGGAGCTCACTAGGAAGGATCTCGCGTTTAAATGGACGGACAAGGCAGAGGCTGCCTTCTAGGAACTCAAGACGAAGTTCACGGAGGCACCCATCCTTGCGACATTTGACCCTGCGAAGAAGATCATCCTCGAAACGGACTCTTCTGATTTTGCGATTAGAGCATGTCTAAATCAGCCGGACGAAAACGGTAAGTTTAAGCCAATCGCGTACTACTCTAGGAAACTGTCACCTGCAGAGCTCAACTATGACATCCACAACAAGGAGCTACTAGCTATTGTCGTTGCCTTTAAGCAGTGGCGCGTATATCTTGAGGGATCCACCTACACTGTGCAAGTGTGGACGGATCACAAGAACCTCATATACTTCACCACGACCAAGGTTTTGAACCGTAGACAAGTCCGCTAGGCAGAAACCCTCGCAGCCTACAACTTCACGATAACCTATTGCAAGGGCTCCGAGAATGCAAGAGCAGATGCTCTCAGCAGAAGGACCAACTACATCGGCCCGAAGGAAGAAAGACCTAGAGCAATATTAAAGAAAACAGACGCGGGAATGTAGTACAACGAGTTGCTAGCGACGATCTCCATCGTCGAGGATACAGAACTCGAGGAAAGACTCAAGAAATCTTATGCGACAGACGAATGCGCAAAGAGAGTCTTAACTAAAGTCGAAGGCGACTTCGCCATCGACGAACAAGGATTGATCCGTTACAAAGGATTAGTGTATGTCCTAAGTTAAATGAGACGCCCGCTAGTACAAGAACAACACTCGTTGCCAGCACACGGTCATTAGGGAGTAACACGAACCTTTGAACGAATCACTAGACACTACTACTTCCTAGGTATGAGGAAGCAGGTAGAAACAGTAGTAAGAGAGTGCGACATTTGCAGCAAGTCAAAATCCAATAGGCACTTGCCTTACGGACAACTCAAGTCGACACTAGTACCAAAAGGAGCGTGGAAATCAATAGCTTTAGACTTCATCGTCAAGCTACCACCCTCCAAAGACCCGTTAACAGGAGTAGAATACGACTCTATCCTCGTTATAACAGAAAGACTCACGAAGTATGGGAAATTCGTACTATATCTAGAAGCTAGCGACGCTGAGGCGCTCGCGTATACCTTCATTCGAGTCATATTAGCCGATTACGGGATGCTAGAAGAAATCATCTTAGACAGAGACAAGCTCTTCACTTCGAAATTCTGGAAATCGTTAATGGCTCTGCTAGGAACAAATCACAAGTTATCAACAGCTTTCCACCCCTAGACAGACGGCCAAACAGAAAGATTAAATCAAACCCTTAAACAGTACCTACGAAGTTATGTTAATCATCAACAGGATAACTGGGTTCAGATTTTACCCATCGCACAGTTCGCATATAACAGCGCGATGGCGGAAGCAACGAAAGTCTCACCGTTCTTTGCCAATTACAGCTACTAGCCAGAAGCATATAGGCAACTAAGACCGGACGAAGCACGAGCTGAACAAGCCCTAATCGTAGTGGAACAACTGAAATCGTTCCACGAACAACTTGCGACGGACATCCAATTCTTAAATGAACGATCCGCCGCATACGCAAACAGGAAGCGTAGTATGGAACCTGCCTTCAAGGAGGGGGATAAAGTATACCTACTCTAGAAACACATCAAAACGAAACGACCAAGTACGAAGTTGGACTTTAAGAAATTGGGACCATTTAAGATATTAAACAAAGTCAGCTCAGTTAATTACAGACTGCAGCTACCTAAGAACTCTAAACTCCACCTAGTGTTTCATGTCTCATTATTAGAACCAGCAAGAGGGGATGCCCCGATTGCGACAGATACCGAACTTCAACCCGAAAATGAGACCATCGAATATGAGGTCGAGGCGATCCTAGACAAAAGGTTAGTAGGACGCTAAGAAGAGTTTTTAATAAAATGGAAAGGTTACGAACCTACGGACAACTCATGGGAGTCGAGGGGAAACCTCAGCTGCCTAGAGTTGCTAGCGGAGTTCCACCGTCGACACCCTAACGATCGAAGAACCTAGGGGAAAGGGCCGACAGGTAGTCGTGCTTAGGGACGGCGCTCCTAGGGTTAGTTACGGAAGGACTGGCAAGGTGACCGTGGGCTTCGGCTTCTTGCCGCTTACGTTCTTCCACCTCCTCTAGTTCGTCAAGGGTCTTTAGACCACGGCGAAGCATCTCAGCACCTCGAGTCTTAAGGAGATCCTACTACTACTTAAGGCAGTTGAGACGGGCCATGGCAGTTGCCACGGCCTCGCGAGTCATGCGAGTTTCGAGTCGAAGACGGTCCTCTTCTTTCTGTAGCGACTGCTAGTCACTAGCAGAGGGACCAGAGACATCACAGTTGCGGGAATTCGAACGAACACATTCATTACATCGTTTTGAGGATGCAGAAGCGAGGCAGCGGAGACCTCGTTTCTCGCAGCAGGAATAGGAAGGCATTTCAACCCCTTCGCGGGTTATGCGGTTAGCGAGCAGTTTACGTTCTTTGATTTTTAAGTGTTTAGAGGAAGACATGGTCGTGGCCTTGCCCACCCCACGAATATGGGGGACCCACCACGCTTAAGTAGGCTAGTGGATTCTTAGTTAGCAATGGCCTACGGGACTAGGCCTCGAGGGAGGGGACCTAGTGTTACGGCTGAAACATGCAACCCATATGCCGCAAGATAGAATAATAAGGTAAAATAGCTTGCAGCTAATTAGCAGCAGGAAATGGACGCAGAGATTGTAGGTAGCTTAGTTAATGAGGGCACCTTTAGGAAAAGGTACCTTTCTTAGAAGGTACCCGACAAAAGAAAGGTGCCTGTTAGGAAAGGCACCCGTGCAGAGCAAGGTGCCTCCTTAGAAAGGCACCTATGGGAATCAGTACCTACAATAAGTGTGGCACCTCTTATAGGACGCACACGTGATTGGATTAGTAGGAATAGTAAGAATAGTTAGAGAGTCTGCTAT